>NC_139953.1:9497765-9790265 GCF_963454915.1 Gymnoscopelus microlampas
ATGTGACAGTGACGCCCACGTTACAGTCTTACATCCTGGACCACCCCCTGCAACCCCAACCGAGCATGGCGGGGAGAGAGAAGATGAGACACTTCAATCAGCTGTCACTACGAAATGTACTGAGGTCTGTGGAGATGGTAGGAATACAAGATCATGCTCCAAGATCTGCCTTGCTAAAGTTTATCCAGAGAGTCACCCAAATAAAGCAATCAAGCTCTATGTAATCCTGGATGACCAAAGCAACCGATCGCTTGCCAGAACCGAGTTCTTCGACCTGCTGAACATCAAGGGAGAAAACTCAGCTTACACCCTTCGTACCTGTGCAGGTGTGACAGAGACCTCAGGGAGGAGGGCCACAGGTTTCATTGTGGAGTCCTTAGATGGCGTGACGAAGGTGAAACTGCCAACTCTGATCGAGTGCAACAATATGCCAGATGACAGGGCCGAAATACCAACTCCAGAGGCAGCGCAGTGGCATACTCACCTAAGGCCCATTGCTCATTGCATTCCCCCACTGGATCCCAAAGCCCAAATTCTTCTTCTCCTGGGTCGCGACATACTCCAGGTCCACAAAGTGCGGGAGCAACGGAATGGACCGAGCAACACCCCTTACTCACAGAGACTCGACCTGGGTTGGGTCGTGGTCGGAGATGTCTGCCTAGGATCCGTGCACAAGCCTGCAGCTGTAAGTGCTTACCGCACCCATGTACTTGACAACGGACGTCCTTCCCTTCTTCCTCCATGTCCCAACCGGTTCTGTGTCAAGGAGAAGTTCAGTGTCAAGCCTCCACCTGTCATTTCCCTAGCATGCGACACCTCCATCTACGACAGCTGTGCAATAGGACATGCCATCTTTGAAAGGTCAGAGAACGATGACAAAGTTGGACTGTCTATTGAAGATCGACTCTTTTTGGACATCATGAGTAGAGAGATGTTCATGGATGACAGCAACAGTTGGGTGGCACCACTCCCCTTCAGAACGCCACGCCAACGGCTCCCCAACAATAGAGACCAGGCACTGACACGCCTGAATTCTCTTCTGCGCACATTGGAGAAGAAGCCTGAGATGAAGACTCACTTTGTGACCTTCATGAAGAACATCTTTGATCGTGACCATGCTGAGGTAGCGCCTCCCCTGCAAGAAGGCCAAGAGTGTTGGTACCTTCCTTCGTTCGGGGTGTACCATCCACAGAAGCCTGGTCAGATCAGAGTTGTCTTTGACTCCAGTGCACAAAAACAAGGCATCTCTCTGAACGATGTTCTTCTTTCTGGTCCAGACTTAAACAACAGTCTACTGGGGGTTCTACTGCGTTTCAGACGAGAACTAGTGGCTGTGATAGCAGACATTGAGCAGATGTTCCACAGTTTCGTCGTAAGAGAGGACAACAGAGATTTCCTTCGCTTTCTCTGGTTCAAAGACAATGACACCAGCAAAGAGATCATCGAATACCGCATGAGAGTGCACGTGTTTGGAAATAGTCCGTCTCCTGCCGTGGCCATTTATGGTCTCCGACGTGCAGCTGCATACTGTGAAGAGGAGTACGGTGCGGATGCCAAGCACTTTGTTGAGAGGGAGTTTTACGTTGATGACGGACTTCTCTCAATGCCCACAGCTGAAGGAGCCATTGAACTGTTATCGCGGACACAGGAGATGCTCGCCGTATCGAATCTCAGACTTCACAAGATTGCTTCTAATAGCAAGGAAGTGATCGAAGCGTTTCCCACCGGAGATCGTGCAAAGGCACTCAAAGACCTCGACCTAGATGTCGATCCTGCTCCTATCCAACGCAGCCTTGGGCTTCATTGGGATCTGAAGAAAGACATCTTTACCTTCCGTGTATCTGACACAGAGAAGCCCTTTACACGTAGAGGGATACTCGCTACTGTCAACAGTCTCTTTGACCCACTCGGGTTCGTGGCACCCATCACTATCCAAGGGAAGTTCCTGTTGCGAGAACTATCAAGTGAGGCCCTAGACTGGGATTCTCCGCTTCCTCAAGATAAGGAGGAAGAGTGGAACACCTGGAGGAAATCACTCCATGATCTCGAACAGCTGGAGATTCCCAGACCATACGCTGCCACCACCCTTTCTACAGCTCTGAGAAAAGAACTTCACATCTTCTCAGATGCTTCTATCAAGGCGATAGCAGCAGTGGCATATCTCCGTGTCATCGACAGCGAAGGAGCATGTCACATTGGATTTGTCTTAGGTAAGGCGAAGCTAGCCCCACAAGCTGCTCATACCATTCCCAGACTGGAACTGGGGGCTGCTGTTCTAGCCGCAGAGATAGCACAGATCGTCACAAGTGAACTGGACTTCACCCCAGATGCTGTGGAGTTCTACACTGATAGCAGAGTCGTCTTGGGATATATCCATAACCAGACAAGACGTTTCTATGTGTACGTGTGCAACAGAGTGCAGCTTATCAGAAAGGTCTCAAGCCCAGCACAGTGGCATTACGTCGCTTCCAGTCGCAACCCTGCAGACCTCGCCACTCGCTCTGTACCAGCAGCTCTGTTAAGCACTACCACTTGGCATACAGGACCTGCTTTTCTGGCTCAGGCTGGGGAAGAACCATCGCTGGAAGAGGAGAGGTTTGACCTCATCGAACCAGACATAGATGTGGAAGTTCGCGCTCTCGCCACTACTCTATCTACCGAGAGCTCCTTTCTAGGATCCCATCGCTTTGAGCGATTCTCTTCATGGAGGTCACTAGTGAGAGCTACAGCCTCACTCACACACATCGTCCAGTCCTGTAAGGCGACAGATGATCAGGATGGAACCTGCAGATCGTGGCACCACTGCACAACGCCTCGCACAGTAGAGGAACTGTTGCAAGCAGAAGTTGTCATAATCAAGACCGTGCAGAGAGAAGCTTACAAAGAAGAGCTCGTCTGCATTGCTAATGGAAAATGCATTCCAAGGAACAGTACGCTGAAAAAACTGGATCCTTACTTGGACGAAGGAGGCCTTCTCAGGATAGGAGGCCGGCTTAAGCATGCTGCTCTGGATTTCGAAGAGAAGTTCCCTGTGATTATTCCAGGCCGCAGCCATGCCGCAAAACTGCTTGTGAACCACTACCATGACCGAGTCAAGCATCAAGGTCGTGTGTTCACCGAAGCTTCTGTTCGCACTGCAGGGTACTGGATTGTCGGTGCTAGGAAGTGTGTCAACAGCATCCTTCACAAGTGCGTGATATGCAACAAGCTCCGTGGGAAGGCAACTGAGCAGAAGATGGCGGACTTGCCCATTGACCGCTTGAGCACTGAACCACCGTTTACTTATGTTGGGCTTGACGCATTTGGCCCTTGGACGGTGGTTGCAAGACGTACAAGAGGAGGACAGGCTCAAAGTAAGAGATGGGCTATTCTCTTTACCTGTATGAGTACTCGTGCCATACATATTGAGCTGATCGACAGCATGGATTCATCCACCTTCATAAACGCCCTGAGAAGGTTCTTTGCTCTGCGAGGACCTGTAAAGCAGATACGCTCGGATTGCGGGACCAACTTCATAGGGGCCTGTAAAGATCTGGAAATCCTGACAACCGATCCTCATGAACCCAGAGTGAAGCAGTACCTTACTGAAGAGGGCTGTTCCTGGGTCTTCAATCCGCCTCATGCATCCCACATGGGAGGAGTCTGGGAGCGGATGATAGGCGTCTCCAGACGCATACTGGATTCTATGCTGCAGCAAACCAGCGCCTCTCGCTTAACACATGACGTGTTGTCTACCCTGATGGCAGAGGTCACAGGAATAGTCAATTCAAGGCCTCTTACTCCCATCTCAACTGACCCAGAATCACCTTTCTTGCTGACACCAGCTATGCTCCTCACTCAAAAGGTCTGCACCCTGCGTCCCCCTCCAGGCGACTTCAAGGAATCCGACCTACACAGGCAGCAATGGCGGCAGGTGCAGCATCTTGCGGACACCTTCTGGAGCAGATGGAGGCGTGAATACCTGGCAACGCTTCAGAGCCGAAGCAAATGGCAAGAGGAACGACAGAACCTGAAGGAGGGCGATGTAGTCCTTCTTAAAGACGCCCAGGCCAAGCGCAACGAATGGCCCATGGCCCTTGTGACCAACACGCTGGCTGGCAGTGATGGACGAGTCAGAAAGGTCGAGCTCAGAGTTGCAAGGAATGGAATAATCAAGACATTCTTCAGACCTGTTTCAGAGACAGTTCTTCTGATGTCAACCAAGGACTGATATTCTGTAGTCTTTACTCTGTGTGAAATTGGGATTTCAATTTGTTATACTGTATAGTGGTATCTGATTAATCCCAGGCGGGGAGTGTCATGGCACACATTATGTGGCCTTCATAAAAATCACTCTTTGGCACCCCCTACAGGCGCTTGCCACAAAAAAGCCCAGTGATTGGCATTAAGCCTTTTCAGCTGTGATATGACCTGTAATGAGTATTAAGGCGTGTCAGGTCAGCTCATTGATTTCAGCACACCTGAATCCTAATTTGTTTGTTGAAAGGGAGTTTCTTAACTTGGACAGAGCTCCTCATTCTTTTCCCTGCTTTTGAGCCTTGGAGAGCCTTTGCTTGTGAGTTTTCGTGTTTAGTTCTACATTTCTGTATTGTAATTCATGTGGCATTTAGTTCAAACACATTTCATGATGCTGTGGTTAAAAATACTAAACTAAGTTGAATGTAGCTTTTTGCCATAATGTTAAACTAACATGCTTATTGTAATAATGTGCAAGGAGAATATTGTACAGTATGTTATGATGATTACATTTGCATTATTTGTATATGTTGTGACCAAGACACTGTTATATTGTTTATTTCAGTTTTACAAAAAAGATTTGGATGATGAGAAGAAGATACAGTAAAGTCTGGAAAGTAACTCCTGTGTCGGACTCTTTGATTCCATTGATGTTGTTCGCTATCTGTCAAGGGATGTATAAGGGACATGCATCTATCTGAGACGGAATAGTGTAGAAGCATGGATGCCATTAGCGCCATATACAGTATAGGGGATGAGTGGTACACGCTGTGTATTGGAGTGACGGAGGATGCCAGTTAGACGTCATACTAAGTGGGAGGTAGGGGACGGATGGCTGAGCTGTACATGGGAAAGATGTTGTTGGCTGCAATATTGTGATGATTATTATATTTTGTATGTGATGTGAATACGTATTTTATGATTTGTCTTCCTTTTGTTCTGTTATGTGGTGTTATGTTGTGCCCTATGTGTTGTCATGCTCGTGGTGTATCGTCTACCTTTTTGTTTGATACAAAATATTGAAATAGAAAAAAAATGTAAATGAGTTTTCATTGTGATGAATAGGAACTTAATGTTAGTTCTATTGATCCAAGCCGGAACACAAATAAACATGCCCTGAGAATGCACACGGCCCACCCAAGAGTAGAGGTCTGTTTTATTAAGAATAGACCGTGTGTAGGCACACCTGCTATTCAGCTTCACTTGAGTAAGCATGACTCACCTCTGTGAGCCACCTCGCACGCGCACGCACGCACGCACACGCACACGCACACGCACACGCACACACACACACACACACACAGTACGTGCAGATACACATGCGCACATACATCCCAGCGCTTATACTGTACACACAGAGGAGAATTGATAGACCGCTGTGGAGCACAAAGGCTTGAGAGAGATAGAGAGAGAGAGAGAGCGATGCCAGTCATTCTGTGCTAGGATTGGTTTTGGATTATCCTGCAGTGCAAACTCTTTATCAACAGAGGAAAAAAAGGGTTGACTGGTGGTACTCAACTCAGTCGTTTTCTTTCTGTCATTCTTTCTCTCTCTTGCCTTCATTTTGAAAGAAAAATGAAATGGTGGTTGGTATTAGTCTGTCCTTTTGTATCCCACCATGACGAAAGAGGAGTCAGGGTTCAGGACGTTCAGGATAAAAGAAGATGTTTCTTTATGAAAACAAAAATCCGACAAGTCTTGCTTGATTTCAAAACAACAGGGGTGCAATCTGTAACTGCTACACAATTTATATTCCTAGCAGTAAACAGTAAACAAGCTGATATGAAGGACACCTATTCACTTGGGAATGAGAAATGCTTAGCCAAAACACTGTTTCGGCACCATTTGTTACATCTGTATCCTCAGGAGTTAGAATTGTATGCCTTTAGAAATGTGACTTTAGTCTGCACCAACTGTCAGTCTCCTGCAACCTTTTAAGGTCAACGGTGGTTGAGTGCTGAATTCAGATTCATTTCTTTACTTATACTTATATAGGTGTATCAAATATAGCCTAATCTATTCTATTCTATTCTGGGGGGCAAGAATTCAACGTTTAATCCATTCATTGCAAACCTTGTTCATAGGCACCTCAACTTGAGTTGTTGAGTGAGAGGGGCGAGTTACTCATTCACCTTCACAACCAAGCCTACAGTTCATTTCTACATCATGATTCTGGGGGGCAAGAATTCAACGTTTAATCCATTCATTGCTAACCTTGTTCATAGGCACCTCAACTTGAGTTGTTGAGTGAGAGGGGCGAGTTACTCATTCACCTTCACAACCAAGCCTACAGTTCATTTCTACATCATGATCTTTGAAAATGTATCAGCAACTTGTCCTGAAAATTCTTTGGCTAATGCTTGTAAGGGTGGTCCATGAACATTATTTATCCCTCAGCCCATCTAGCTCTGTACGTCTGAGCCTATTACAGGCAACAGACCCATCATCCGTAACATAATAGATGGATTGTCAGGGTGTAAGCTGGCAGAGCCAGCATTGAAGCCAGGCGGCACTTGTTGTGATGAGTGGCAAGTCTCCTCTTCTTTGGTCCACTAAACAGAATCAGGAGCCTCCTTCAGCAAAGCTTTGCATAGGAATGAATCAAACAGTACACAGCACATTATGCGCAGGGGCGTCACGGCCATTCACTGTGCGTATGACGCGACACCCTCACTCTCACAGATCCGTGATTTCATACCCCCCACTTTTTGAAAAAATAAAATATTTTTTATATTTTTTATTTTATTTTTTTTGATAATAAATCGGTAAAATCAGGCAAAAATAAGAATTAAATAACCTAACCCTAAAACCGAAATAAAGTCACCAAAACACCAGGAAAAAAACGAACAAAATCTGCCATTTTTTTTTTAAATACAAAATTCGTTTACATTTGACATTTACAAATGTTCGCTTGAAAAAAATGATATGCAAAGATTTGCAAAAAATAGCAGATCTATTTTTTCAAAAATAGCAGATCTACAAGCTCATAGTGCGGCACTCGGTGCCGCGCTATGAGCTTGTATATCTGCTATTTTTGAATAGCCAAAGTATAAAATAAGGGGTATAGTCCACCGAAAGTCCATCCCCCCCCACCTTCTGAGAGCCTGTGACGTCCCTGATTATGCGAGCCATACTCGAAAACTGTGTATAACACCCAGAAATGATCTTTGATAGCCTTCAGCCTTCACACTCTCAGGGGATAAATACATCCGTCTTTCAATACATGTACCCAATGATTAGCAGATGATTGTCAGAACTAAAGCTATGCTGAGAGATGCTCTGGTCACACGCTAGGTGATTGGAATAGCAAGGAGTAATTGGTCAGATTCCTCCCTCTTTCTCTTTAGAATGTGGATATTGCTTAACAGGATTTCTCAACCTATTACTAACGATGCCCAGTATGCTCATTTGAATTTTGTTTTCAAGTAAGGGGAAATGGAGGGAGGCGAACGAGTGAGGCACCCATTATATGCCTGGTGTAGGGCCATTATTAATAATAGAAACACAGTTTCATTAACATGCAGTAACAAACAGTTCTAGCAGTTCTCTCAAACTCCAACAGAAACTATTTCCATATTAATGATGTCCATACAATGGCCCATAAACAGGCAACAAGTCTACTCGGCGCTGCCAGGCATTTCAGCACCATGGATAGCGACATCCCAGACCAGTGTTGAGTGGCACACTTGCAAACTTTTAGAGAAAAAAAGTGAAATAGGACATTCTGCATAATGAGCACTTTTATCTTTTCTACATTAAGATTATGTTCATGCTAATATGTTTGCACTTTTACTAAAGTAAAACTCAGGTAAGTAAAGGACCTTTTCTTACTTTATACTTTGACTTTGGTATAATTGCTAAATGGGAGTACTTTTCCCACCATGGCCATCTCCTCACAAGCAGCTCAAACAGGCATATTGAATTGCATGCACTTTGATGCCTTTCACAACTATATATTGCATATCCTGTATGTATATAATCACTCAATACGTTGTGAAGGTCGAGGCACAACGTTCGGCTGACACGCATCTGTGACAAAAGCTCACATGCTGGGGCGACAACCTTTACGTGGGCAGCTGGGAAGACAGACAGGTCATGGCTTCTGGCCCCATCTGTGCAGACTGACGGGACTCACCACCACTCTCATCTTTCTCATACCTTGGCGTTTTATCTTCTCTACCTTTGAAAAACCTCACCAAAGAAGTCAATATTTTGGCCATTGGGGGATTTTTGTTTTTACCCATAATGACATGCTCAACATAGGGACGCCAGGTTGAGAATGGTTACGGAAAAGTCAAAACAAGATAATGAAGAAAATAGGCCCTGATTCAGAAGGTATAGAGGCCACAGCAGCACTCATCACTATACATAGCATTGTGTAACGTGTGCAGGATTAGAAAGGACATCCATATGTGTGTGTTTCATAAGACGCCAGCCTACAGCAGTTGAATATTTCAGTTCCTGTTCTCTTTGTAAGAGTCCGGGTAAGGTGACGCCTGCCTCTCGAGTTTCTGTCCCGACGCCCACAAGGCCCCTTCTATTATACATGAAGAACATGAAAGACGGCTTCCTTTGTTCTCTAAGACCAAGAGGGACGTCAAAACAAGACATATGTATGCGCACGCACACACACACGCACGCACGCACGCAAGCAGGACATCAACATTTTAGGATGGTGATTTTACAGTGGTGGAAAACATACTCAAATTCTTTACTTAAGTAAAAGTACCAATACTGCAAGATAGAAATACTCTGTTACAAGTAAAGTCAAGAATAAAAAAAATACTTGAGTAAAAGTACAAAAGTATTGGCATCAAAATGTACTTAAAGTACCAAAAGTAAAAGTACTCAAATATTTGAAAATAGCCGATCTACAAGCTCACAACGCGTCGCATCGCGCCGCGTTGTGAGCTTGTAGATCTGCTATTTTCAAATAGCCATGGTATAAAATATGGCAAAAGTGGTTAATGTATGTTTTATAATTTAATAATTTGCAAAGTAACTAGTAACTAAAGTTTTCAAATAATTGTAGTGGAGTAAAAGTACAATATTTGCCTCTGAGATGTAGTGGAGTAGAAGTAAAAGTATTGGAAATTGGAAATACTCAAGTAAAGTACAAATTCCTCAAAATTGTACTTAAGTACAGTATTTTAGTAAATGTACTTAGTTACTTTCCACCACTGTGATTTTATGAATGGCATTTTTACAACACGTTGTGAGCTCGTACATCAGTTATCTTCCGTGTGCAACACCCGAACACAGCTAAAGGAAAAATAAGTCATGATTTCAACTATACTATACCTAAACCTTACCACTCCTACCCCTAACCCCAACCCCAACAGGAATCTTTTCCCCAAATATTTTTTTAAATGGTTGTCCTCACAATGTCTATTTATCAAATTCTATTATTTTTGTGGGGACATTTGGCCCTCACAAGTATAGTATATAAGTACACACACACACACACACACACACACACACACACACACACACACACACACACACACACACACACACACACACACACACACACACACACACACACACACACACACACACACATACATGACACAGCTTCACAGACACGCACGCACGCTCCCACGCTTTTTCTCTCTCTCTCTCTCTCTCTCTCCCCCTCTCTCTCTCACACACACACACTCACAAAATATACATGACACAGGTTCACAGATGTACAGACACGCACGCACGCTCCCACGCTTTTTCTCTCTCTCTCTCCCCCTCTCTCTCTCACACACACACTCACAAAATATACATGACACAGCTTCACAGATGTACAGACACGCACGCACGCTCCCACGCTTTTTCTCTCTCTCTCTCTCTCTCTCCCCCCCCCCCACACACACACACACACACACACACACACACACACACACACACACCTTAAACAAGTAACAGCTGGAGATCTCAACTATTCTGATGTCTTAATCGATGCCTTAACCTCAACTCTATTTAGTATTCATTGCAGCAGTGAAGATGCACTAACACCACAATATAAATAATTAGTTCAGTGGAAACACACACACACACACACACACACACACACACGCACGCACGCACGCACGCACGCACGCACGCACGCACGCACGCACGCACGCACGCACACACGGGCTCAGGCAGACCCTGACCCTCAAAAACAAGTAGACAAGGACAACGGCAACATATTCAACATGCATGAGTACATTTATAGAGTGCTGTATCTGAAAGATGCATTGGTGCTATGTTGGTTGCTGCTTTCATATGAGCAATAAGCTGTCATGTCTGCTGTGTCCCCGACAGAAGAAACGGATAACACTTTCGAGGGATCAGAGCAGGATGTTTTCCTTTATTAGGAACAGCAGAACTTTTCCACATACTGCCAG
Source organism: Gymnoscopelus microlampas (assembly GCF_963454915.1). Taxonomy (NCBI): domain Eukaryota; kingdom Metazoa; phylum Chordata; class Actinopteri; order Myctophiformes; family Myctophidae; genus Gymnoscopelus; species Gymnoscopelus microlampas. The sequence continues at coordinate 9,508,382 of NC_139953.1, forward strand.
TAATCTGGGGCCCTCATCTGCCACTGATCTTGAACACAGCCATTCAGTGACCATCAATTTAACCACAACCTATCACCAGTGGTGGATTTTGGCTTTTTGAACTCAATTTTTTCGCTTTTGCATCCCCCCCCCCCATAAATCAGTGCAAAATATTGAACCAATGAAAAGTATTAAAAAGTGCTTCTGACAAAACCAGCTAACTCCATTGGATCCTCAAACGTTCCGCTAAACCAGCTAAGTCCACCAAAGGGGGGTGGAGTTAGCTGGTTTTGCTAACTCCAGGCTCCACCCCTTTTGACCTCCAACCTCATTGTGAGCTTTGAGGTCCATTTAGCTGTTCTTATCAATGATGAACAAAACCTCCTAAATCCACTTTTTGAACATTTTGGAGTTAGCTGGTTTCTGCCGGACAACAGAGATATATACTGTACATACTGTAGCAAACCTTCCCTGAAGAAACTGAGCTACAAATGCTGACTCGAAAATATGTGTGATGAAAACTGAGTTAAACATGTGTTAAGTATTTGCTTTTAAACGCCTACCATTTTGCATGGATCATACTGCATTAGCCCACTGTCAACCGGGTACTGGAAGCAGGCCAACAGCCGCCGTCAATTTTCCAAACCCATTGTGGACATCAGTATATATTGCCCACATAAAGCCATATGACAACTTATTTTCCTTTGACCACACAGGTAATTGTCTGCTTGTAAATCAGCCAAGCTGCTCTACTGAACTGCTCACCATAAAGTTGTCCTTCTCTTGATGCAACACATAAAATGTTTGCGTTTTGTTTTATGTTCCGTTATGTATTAGTAGCACAGATTACAACCTTGGCTGTGGATGTTCGGAGGAGGCCAAGTGAGAAGGGTTTAAGCCCCTGGCTAAAAGCCTTGCTTCAGCGCAGTGGTGGAAAAAGTACTCCCATTTTTTACTTAAGTAAAAGTATCAATACTGCAATGTAGAAATACTCTGTTACAAGTTAAAGTCCGGAGTTAAAAATGTACTTGGGTAAAAGTACAAAAGTATATGCATCAAAATATACTTAAAGTACCAAAGTACTCATTATGCAGAATGTCCCATTTCAAGTGTTCAAATGTATACAAATATTTTGAAAATAGCCGATCTACAAGCTCACAATGCGTCGCGATGCGACGCATCGTGAGCTTGTAGATCGGCTATTTTCAAATGGCCGAAATGTATATACAGTAGGGCTGAAGTGGTAAATGTTTTGTAATAATAATCAAAACATACAAAGTAACTATTAACTAAAGTTTTCAAATAATTGTAGTGGAGTAAAAGTACAATATTTGCCTCTGAGATGTACAAGTAAAAGTATTGAAACTTGGAAATACTCAAGTAAAGTACAAATACCTACAGTACAGTACTTTAGAGTAAATGTACTTAGTTACTTTACACCACTGCTTCAGCTTGCCACTGCAAAGCACGGAGGGCAGAAACCCTGGAGCCGAGTACAGAATGAGACCGATTGTATTTTACAAGATGTTACTGGGTTGTATTTCCTCCATTCTTTACTGCAGTCGTTCCTAATCGTTTCTGGATCAACAGGGCCCACTTGAACATCTTAAAGACGGTGTTGAAGAAGAAGATCTACCAACCCGGGAATGATGGGCGCAGCATTCGAGTGTCGGGAGCTTGAGCAGACCGCAGACCGACTAATCACCACCTGACCTCTGTAAGGACCACTTACAGAGGCCAGCCTCTTCCAAGTAAAGTGGGAACCAGTGTGTGTGTGTGTGTGTGTGTGTGTGTGTGTGTGTGTGTGTGTGTGTGTGTGTAGTAGAAAATTTTCATAACTCCATCCCGGGTCCGCCACAGCTTAAAACGTGCGCAAATAGGCCTTGCGCTAGATCGCGTATTTTAATAGCTTTTTAGAAGAAAAGAAAATTGGTGAGATCTGACTTTCATAGTGACAGAACACTATGCAACCAAAAAAAACAAAACATAAGTCTCGCTAGAAGAGATTGAAATCTCGAGATTTCGATCTCATCTAGACTTCTGTTTTTTTTTACAGTGTTCTGTCACTATGAATGTCAGATCTCACCAAAAAAAAAAAAACCCGGGATGGAGATATGACATTTTTCTACAGTACCATTCATCCTAAGATATCATAACGTCATAAAAAAGGTAAGAAAACCTTAGTCCAAAATTCTCCTTTAAGTGTTAATATACATATCCTATTTTGTATGTATATATTATGTAGTATTATGCTGGATGCGGGAAAGCTTCCCTCACCTGAGTTGTTCTGTTTTGGTAGTGTTTGCAATGCCATGTTGAGAGATGCATTACCATTACTCTACATTACCTGCATGCATTTGACCACTAAAGTACATTTCTGGCTCTTGTGTCTTTTGCATTCACTTTTAGCCGCAGGGAAGACAGTTGGGGGAGAAAGATTGCTTTGTAACAAAGAATTTTAAGTCTGAATCATACATAACAGTACGAAAATAGAAGATCTACAAGCTCACATTCAACACATGACGCTTTATGAACTTGTAGATCTGCTATTGTCTTATATTTTAGCCGCAGGGAAGACAGTTGGGGGAGACAGATTGCTTTGTAACAAAGAATTTTAAGTATGAATCTTACATAACAGTATGAATGGCAGTTTGTATGCTGTAAGTGCATTGCCACTAGAGAGTATGTACGTCTTTGTCTCATTTCTTCTCCCTTTTGCTGGATCAATCCCAGCATGATCTCCACTCTGCCAAACAGGTCACCTTGCCTTCGTCATCCCATTCAGTCTAACTCTATATTAGTTATTTTCAAGAAGAAAATGAACACGGCGCCTGAGGAGTTCAGAAAGCGGTGTTGAATTTCTGCCAATAAAGTCTGCACACTGGATCATGCTCCAAAAGTTGCTCCAAAGTTCTAGTGTTTGTTTATTTCTGAAATAACAACACAAAAAACATAAAGAATATATTTTCCAGCAAATCTCTTAGCTCCACAGACATTGTTGTGAAGCAGAAGGTCTCACTGGTCAAGTTTATAAAGATTGCTACGTCTGTCGCTTCCACCCAGCTCCTACACTGATGCACTCAGAGAGAGAGAGAGAGAGAGAGAGAGAGAGAGACAGAGACAGAGACAGAGACAGAGAGAGATGAACTGAAGTAACTACATCAAGTGTCCAGATTTTTGCACTCATATTCAGAACAATGGACACATTTCATCAACATTCAGTGTAGGGCTACAACTAGTGACAGAATGACACAAGGAGAGAGCCATGTGTATAACCTTCCACCATACTATTGTCCACACATCCATGTAAGCCGTGTATGCGTACACACGCACCGGACACAGAGAGAGAGAAGAATTCAAATTTAATTCATAAGATTATCGTGCCAGCTTCCCTATGTTGGGCAAGCCACTATTGTCAAAAGTGTGTACAATTATCAAACACATTTTAAAAAAAAATAGCAAAAATAGCAGATCTACAAGCTCACATTCAACAGTTGATGCTTTATGGGCTTGTAGATCTGCTACTGTATTTCTATATCTTTCTTTCTTTTTTGAGTTATTTCGCAATAGGAAAAGATTTTTTTTAGATTTTTTTCAAAAAAATGTTAGGATTTAGAAAACAAGCCTCTGGTCTTAATGGGTTAATGAATGAAATGAGTGTATTTGCATTTTGATACCCTGTCACAACTCACTCCCTTCAAAATCAGCCACAACACAACAGACATGATGTAGATTCACGTCAGCGTTCAATTCCAAATTAACATTTGCAATTGACGGCTGTTATGTCAAAGCCCCAAATCTCTAGCTTGAACTTAAAATCTCACACATGATTAAAGAGACCCAGAGCCACATACACATATACTGCACCATGTCACAACTCGATACATTCAGCAACAACCACAACACAACACTGTGGATTCACATGAACCTTCAGTTCCAGATCCAGAAACGCTCACTGAACATAGTTCATTCAGTCATTGGGTCCCAAAATGACAGCAATAGGCTTTATTCACAGCAACCATATTATGAAGACATTCACAGGTGTTACCAATGATACTAATGAAGGCTCTGTTCCATTCTGGTCAAACAGAGTCAGTGTGCTGATATTGTGCATGTTGACCCACTGGAAACACTCTGATACGGGTGCAATACGTTAGTCCGACAGCGCATTCCTCCGACAGCGCAGTGCTCCGACATTAAACAGTAAACCCGAACCAAACCCGCACCCTAACCCTAACCGCACGCGGATGCCACATAGTCGGAGAAAAGGTCTGTCGGATTAACGCATGCCTCCCCTCTGATACACCAGTGGGTCTACAGTTGGGGTCCAGGGACCCTCATGGGCTTCCAAATGGCCCCTTACAGGTGTGTAACTCTGAGAGTGTACAAATGGAACCAAATGGACCTGTAAGGGTCCATTTGGTTCCATTTGTACACTCTCAGAGTTATGGGGGTCGTGGAAACCACTGTGCTACACTAAATGGAACAGAGCCTTCATTAGTATCATTAGTAACACCTGTATAGGAAGTGATAATATGGCTGCTGTGCATAGAGCCTATAGAGCAACAGCCTGAATCTCATTATTAGTAGCCTACACACAGCGCACAACACAAGAAGCAGCAGCTATAAAAAAAAAATAATAATAATAAAGAAGAAAAAAACAAGGTTCCTACCTTGATCCGTCTTCTACTTGACTTCATCAGTTGTGTAAGTGATGCAGGGTCAAACTTTAGGACCCATGGACAGTGAGATAGAGCCCTCCCAATCTCTCGTTCATCCTCGGACAAGCCCTCCAGTGGCGCGTCTCCAGCCATCTCCATCCTCCATACATCTGGCTAGCTTATCACCACTACTTTACATCTCCATCCTCCATAAGCCTTGAGTATCTGAAAGAGATAGAGAGATAGAGATAGAGATATATATATATATATATATATTTATATATACACACACACACACACACACACACACACACATGCACACACATAATAACTAACTGTATTCATAGAACTTCTTAAAACAGCATCAAAGATTTTTTTTTTTTAAACACCCAAACATTGTGTTAATGACACTTAACTTGGATGTTTTAAAATCATATAAAAGTAGGAAGTGGATAGCAAATTTCATCAAGATTAATATTTTGCTGTACACTCAATCTATTTTCAGCCCAAAGTATTGTGAGACGGAATGTTTTGACTGCACACCAAACTCAGTGAGATGAATCGATTTTTGAGGCTGGTGGCTGAGCCACAGGAGAATGTCATGGAGAAAAGAGAAAAAAAAGCAAAGGAAAAAAAATGTCAATAAGCTGATCGTTTTCAGATAGGAGTTTGTGCTCGTCTAGGAGGTTCTGAGTTTTGTTCAGAGGTCAATGAAAGGACAGCACCTTGAGCATTTATTTTTTTAGGAGGTCCTATAGACACACATACAAGATAGCAGTAATACAAACAGAAACACTGCCTTACGCACTCTCACCCTCTACCACTCACACCCCCAGCCCTCATCTGGTATAAAAGAAAAAAGTTTGCGAGTACCAGAACTTTCAAATGGATATGAAACTAGAGGACAATATCTGACTCCAAGTCGCAGCAGTTCATTATTGGGTGAGTACACACGCAGCACGACCAATAGGCTCTATGCACAGCAGCCATTTTGGAGATAAAATTGGGACTCTTCTGACTTTCTTCACAGGTGTTACCAATGATACTAATGAAGGCTCTGTTCCATTCTGGTCAAACAGAGTCAGGGTGCTGATATTGTGCATGTTGGCTCACTAGAAATACTAGTGGGTCTCAAAGTGTGGTCCAGGGACCCTCATGGTTCCTTGAGAGGGTGTAACTCTGAGAGTGTACAAATGGAACCAAATGGACCCTCCCGGGTCCATTTGGTTACATTTGTACACTCAGAGTTATGGGGGTCCTTGAAATTAAAAAGTTTGAGAACCACTGTGCTACACTAAATGGAACAGAGCCTTCATTAGTGTCATTGGTAACACATGTGAAGGAAGCAAGGAAGGGGCCCAATTTCTGTCCAATATAGCTGCTGTGCATAGAGCCTATTTAAACCCCGCCGCGATCAATCTGCTATACCCGGGTGGGGATAGGACCCCCTGTGTATTTGGAATACATGAAATGTATGTAATATCACAGCCATTAGGGCTAGACCAGAGCTAGACTTGCACATGCACAACATAGGCACTTAAACCCCTCTAGTCTTTGTGAAACGGACCTGAGTGGCATCTGTAGCATGGGCAGCTTTTTTCTGTCTATGTAGCAGTAGCCTAGTGGCTCAGAGCCTCTGCCTGGATGCTGGGTTGAAGTGTTTAAAGGCAGGTTGTTTTAAGATGGCCTGAAGCAGCTGAAAGAGGTATTAGATCTCAGAAGACGTCTCACTTCTCGTCATAGTTTAACAAACGTAACCCATTGACATAATGGTGTTAATGAGACCAGGTGCTCTCCATCCTCTGCACAAGTAGAACTTTAATTAATAATTGTTAACTTACATAAATCAATGATCACTTCACCGCTGTTTAACAATAATACACACGCTAATCAGTAATCACTACAACACATGGCTAGTTACCATAATACACTAATCAATACAACACACCAATACACACAAAATAACAGGCACAGCGCCCCCTAGTGTTAAAAAAAACACATCCAACCTGTGCCAAAAAAACTCAGCAGCCGTTTTAACAAGCAGTGGTTCAGAAAGTGGGGTCCCTGATGGGGGTATGAGGGGGGGGGGGGGGGGGGGGGGTGACCACGTCCCAGGGGTCCCTAGGATTTTTAAAAACACAGTAGATGTCATTTCTAGTATTCTGGTGGATTTTGGGAGTTTGATACTTTTATCAGGCTTTACCAACATAGGACCCATTAAAAAGCTAAAAGTTGGTTTGATGACTGAAGCAATAAAAGAGCCATGTTTAACTGCATTCAATTACAATGTATCACTTAGATACATGGAGTGTATGTACACACATGTATACCACTAGAGATAGAGTGTCACGGTTTGCAGAATGACTGAACCCAAATGCAGAGCCACAAGCAGAATAGTTTCAAATTAGAAGATTTATTAAGCAAAAGTCAACAACCAAAGCAGTAGTTGAATGCTGTAAACAGCAAGGCTGAAAATGCTAACTTCTCTGAAGCACAAACAACTAACCAGAAAACTCAGGGCTGGGAGTTGTAAACAGTAACAGCAAGTCTGAAAATGTTAACTTCTCTGAAGCACAAAACAACTAACCAGAAAACTCATGGAAGGGAGTTGCAAGCACTAATCAGGAAGTCCAAAGGTGAAAACTCTTCTGGAGCACAAAAACAAAGAACAAGAAAACTCCACAGCAGATCACATGAACATCAAAGTATGCGCTGACAATGACTGTGTGCAATGAGTCCAGTTTTATAGGGAGCAGGTTGATTGGAGAAGTGATCACAGGCTTGTAATGGGCATGGCACTGCTGGGCTGATGAGGGAGTGGGGACAGGTGTGTAACCAGGACTGAGAGAAGGAATGGAAAGAGGGAGTGGCCGAAGAGGAGACACGGTCTGTGGGGGGGCAGACCGTGACATAGAGAGAGAGAGAGAGAGAGAGAGAGAGAGAGAGAGAGCACTCACACCTTCCAACAAATCAAATACTTACATGGTGATTTGCATATCAACAAGGAGGTCCTATGTGGGCCTTTGACACATGGGTTGTCAATGTATCTCTGACATAAAAAGGTCAATAATAACATAAGCAAAAAACCAGCATGAACTTTTATTATTGGAATAGTAAAAGTTACATTTCTCAAAGGTTTGTGACATTCATTTTCACTTTTTTAATTTGTTATGTTTTAATTTGTTATGTTCTTATGACCTCAATTACACCCAAAAAATCTGAACTTTGAACATTCAGTGGATTTTCTGTGGTCTGGGGTTTTCTGAATAATTAGGCTGAAAAGTAATCTGAGCTTGGCCCTTGGGCAGTGAAGTCACAGGCCATTAATCCCGCCCACTCTCCTCCTCGCCCCTCCCCTCCCCTATCCTTTCCTTTGGGGGGGGGGGGGGGGGGGGGGGCAAATCCCTCTACAGCGACACCCGCAGGCAAACATTTATTTTTTCATTGCAGTTGAAAAGGCTTTAGAAATGTGAGAGAAAAACACCTGCCATGGATCAATGGAGTGGATTTTTTTGTTTTTTTATACACGTTTGAAGGACCATGACAAAGACTTTTAATGTGTGGTAAAACTGAACGTCATGAAACCTTTAATGTCTCCGATACTAATCAAAGTTCAGCTGTTTCACGACATCTGAACTGAAGTCCAATAACTCAAGATATACTGTACATGTAGCCTACAGCTAATTATGATAGGCCTACTTTCATTCATAATTTATAAAAAATAACATCATTCATAACTCGGTAGCCTGCAACAGTCAATGTTGCTTGTCGAAAAGGACACATTCACAAGCTTAAAAGCTCGTCAAATTGAGGCGTCTTTTTGAAGAAAGTGTTGAAATGAAAAGGAATATTTTATATAGAGTTTATATAAAATTTGAAAATGCAAAATTTGAAAACGCAAACAGCCAGCTATATTCTGATTGGACAAAATTATAATGGAATGAAAATCATAATAATATAGGCTACTAATCATTTTAAGCCTTTCAAACATTCTGTGCTATTTTTATTCATGTACATTTATGTTATGTACAATTTGCATAATATAATTAACATATATTAACATTAACATATATTAACATATCATTTATACTCAATATTTTCTGGTGTAACTAATAGGGATAAATTAATTATTTCAAATGATTGTGTGTGTGTGTGTGTGTGTGTGTGTGTGTGTGTGTGTGTGTGTGTGTGTGTGTGTGTGTGTGTGTGTGTGTGTGTGTGTGTGAGAGCATTCCTTCACAGCATTCCTTCACATTGACTGGTAGGAATTCATTCATCCGCCACCACCAGCGTTTTTACTAATCTTCCGAGACCCACAGAAATGTTTTTTGGGGTACGGTGGTGCAGTCGGTAGCACTGTCGCCTCACAGCTAGAAGGTCCTGGGTTCGATTCCCGCAGGACACGCTGTGGGCACTGGGGGCGTGTCCTATCCTCCACGTCATCGCGCCCATACCCTAGGTGGGGTTGGTGAAAGGGTCTCTCTGTGTGGAGTTTGCGTGTTCTCCCTGTGTTCTATATAGGTACCCTCACAAAAACATGCAGTAATCCTGGTCACTATACTGCGCCTGATGGAGGGGAAGGGAACTGGTTGGAATAACGTGTTCCTTCCACGCGCTACGTCTAACCAGGGAAACTCCCCCCTGTCAGGTGACAAGAAGGTCAGTTGGCTCTCATGCATTGAAGGAGGCATGAGCTCGGCCCTGGGCTCCCTAGGTTGGCAGAGGGAAGGTAGTGCCTAGGATTACATAGACAATTGGCACTGGGTGTACAAAATGGGGTTACAAAATCGTGGGATAATTAAAAAAAAAAGTTTCCTAATGTTTGTTTTTTCAAAGAAGATTAAAACAACAGATTTCTGGGGGAGAGGACCAGGGTCTGTTCTATCATCCGGGAAAAAAGATTTAACCGCGATCTTCTGTTCTTTAGTTATCGGCAGTTGAAGATAGCTTGTTTTCACCAAAAACGCAATTTGGGAAAATAAATCAGAGATAAATGTATTTGTTTAGATAGTTTGATTTCCGGATGTATTCTTCTCCGGGAGTCCCAGGATCAGTCACAGGTTGCGGAAGAGCGCCCTCTATCGTAATCACTGAAAACACCAAATGATGAATCTATGGAAGTCAATGGCAGTCAAGCGTTGGATTTGAAATGACTTCTATAGCCGTCAATGGCAGTCAATGTGTTAATAAGCTAATAAGTTAAAAGTTAATAATTTAGCTTTTGGAAGGAGGCAAAAAAAACAACCTCCTCAAATGCAGTAGCCTATTTATTTTCCTCTGTCCTTATGTCATGCTTTTTTCCTTTTTATGCATTATCTGGAATTTGTCCAACTATCCTGCTATAAAATGAGGAAACTCCTTCCCTCCCTCCCTCCTTCCTTCCTTGTGACATCACAGGTTTACAGGTGTAAACAGGTTGAAAGGATTAGAGAAAGAAAAACAAATGTAACAGGTCAAATATCAATGTGGGTATGTGTGAAATGTAGGCCTATACATAAGGTGTGTGATATTTACGAACACAAGGTGTGTGGTTAAACATATCAGTGGGATGAGGCAGTTGAATAGCAGCAGATGTGATAACAGATTATCAACATATGGTGCATGATTTAAGGAAAATATCAATCGCACACGTACACAGCCACACATGTGTGCGCACGCAAAAGATCACAGTTGTTTCAGAGGTCAGGTCATCAGTCAGTTTGTTTCAGAGAGTCGGTCCAAAGTGATAATAATGATAATTATCCAGTGTCTGGTAAACTGATAGGTCTAATTAACTTCTAGCGCACCTGTCTAGTGAATGTACTGTACTGTACTTGAGTAAAAGACGGTGAAACATCCACATAATTTGTGTCAGGGTTGTGTCCGTTATTATAGAGGTGTCGGGTTTGATGTATTTTTAGGAACTGTTCTATCTGTCCATCAACACCTTGGTGATCCAACCACCAGCTGAGATCCCTGCTACTAATTGACACACAGATGTATTTGCGCGCGCGCGCGCACACACACACACACACACACACACACACACACACACACACACACACACACACACACACACACACACACACACACACACACACACACACACACACATTTGCTCGCATACAAATGCAGATACACACATGCAGATGCATAGAGCCTAACAAGACAGACAGACCACCGACAGACAGACAGACAGACAGACAGACAGACAGACAGACAACGTTAGTTCCATAGAAAGAAGAGTGGGGAGAGAGAAGAAGAAGAAGAGGGGAGGTGGCATTTCTTCCTCGGCATAGTGGGAATGTACGTGTGAAATTTCATGGAAATTGAAAGCTGCGTGCATGATTTGAGGCATTTTGTTCAAAACAGACCAATCCTGCAAACTTTGGAAGCCAACCTTAGCCAATCAGGATGGAATATGGGAAATCGGACAGATCCGTGTTGATCATATGACTATAGAGATACTGTGTATCGATTTGTGTGATGTTTGGACAAAATCTGTAGGAGTAGTATAAAAAAATGTGTTTTACACAAATCAGCCTCCTGGTGGCGCTATAACAGGCCAATCTGAAAGATTTGGGGCAGAGGTTCTGAATTGGCATCCAGGGAGTGTGTGTGCCCAGTTTCGCAGCAACCGGGCCAACGGTGCCGGAGATTAGCTGTTCACAGACAGAAGGACACACACACGGACGGACGGACAGGGTGCAAAACATACTCTCTCGCCATGCCTTTCGGCCTGGCGGAGACAACAAGAGAACAATAGAAGGCCAAACAAGTTATCTACATATTTACAAAGTACCTGAGATAAAGAAACAAACTAAGGTGCCTGAGTAGCAGCAATGTATGTATACTGTGCATGATATACTTATAGACGTTAAGGTGCTTAGAGAGAAAAAAAAAGCGCAATAAAAAAGAAAAAAAAGACAAAATTAACCCTTTCAGACCGAGAACGCATCTGTGTCATTTTAAGATTTCTTTGGCTATTTTTTTAGAAGAATTGTGTACACAATGCAGAATCAGACACAGATGTAAACACGTACTGTACGTATGCGGCACACACACACACACACACACACACACACACACACACACACACTAATCTAATTGCCAAGCCATATGGGGGTTCTCGCTCAAGACATAATGTGGGATCTACACTTGACAAAGGCTGATCACGTAATCATGTACAAATATTGATTTTCAGAGTGACAGATGTTAGAAATGAGACCCATCTGTTCATAAGCCGTTGTCTTAATCAGAAGCCTTCAAATGTGGAAAAGCCTAGAGGTAAATAAAGCAATATGTATTCATGTGATGTTGGGCTGAGTGGCCTACACATAATGAGTAACTGGGCAACGCAGACCAAGTATAGAGCCTTCTTAAATGTTTTTTTAAAAGGCATGGTCACTCCCTTTACTCCAATTTGTTGTTTTGTCTGAATGTGTAATGGCAATTATTATACCCTATAGAGGACTCATCTTATCTCACAATGCATCGAGGAAAGTTAGGTACAAGTACAACCGATTCAAAACGCTGCTTTATGCCATCATAGATTGCGCTGAAAGAAAATGCTTATCTGCATGTTTTACATGCACAACAGGAACGACTAAATTAACGGCTACACGAGTATCGTGTCCAAAATGTGTGTGTGCGTTTTTTGTTTTGTTTTGGCTGATGAGTTCAAATTATATTGGGGGTAGAGAGTGAGGGAATGATTTCAGACACAGCCTGGGTGTTGTAGACTGATGTCCAACAATCAGTAGACCTGAAAATGTCCAAGCGTTCTATCAATGCATTGAATGGGAGATTATCACGTTTTATCAGACCATTGAATGGGCGAAGTAGGCGAGCTACCGTCTACCCCGCGATTTGTCAGACCATTCATTGGGCGTAATCAGGAGCTACTGACCTACCGACGGAGGCGGAGCAGTCCCCACAACAATATTTACGATTCTGTCCATATCGGTACATAACTCGAACGGCGCTGAGTAGGCACAGGCGAGGGTCGCACCGCTCCGGACGGCAACTCAGTCGCCTTAGCTCCTTCGGTGGCCCGTCGCGGGGCTCCACCTCGCCTGAGACTGCGCGCCTCCGTCATGGTCCGAAACCGAAACAACCAAAACCAAAACCGAAACTAAAGTATTTAAGTCATCTCCGTCGGTAGGTCAGTAGCTCCTGATTACGCCCACTGAATGGTCTGATAAATCGCGGGGTAGACGGTAGGTCGCCTACTTCGCCCATTCAATGGTCTGATAGAACGTGATAATCTCCCATTCTATGCATTGATAGCATCCGAATCAGGTGTCTCTTGATGACTTGACTGTTGTCAGATGCCATTGACGTCCATGGTGATCATTTTGACAATCAACCTGGTCATGCTTTCTTGCCAAGTTTTGTCAAATGTGAAAAAAAGTGAAAGCATATTGATGTTGGCTGTGAAGTTGTCTTGCATGAACAGGTATCATCGGCGCCGCCAGCTTCACTCAAGTTTGTCAAGGTAGGTGTATTTTCTCATACGTTCTTCAACAAGCATTTTGAGGGAAGTTTGTTAGGACCATATGATTACTTTTTTTCTCTATTTAAACAGCTAGAGATTTTTCTAAACGTTTACCATTTTTGTTCACATTTAGCATTTAAAAGTCATACCAGTGTTGTTAAATAGGGAGTAGGCTGGATGCTAGTTCTTTCAAACATATGCAATAACCAAGATGGTGCATTGGTCAGGATGCAAAGAATGGATGAGGAGACGTGATATATACCACTGTAATCCCAAAGGAGTATCCAAAGATCTTTACAATGGTAACAATCACTCATAAAGGCTCAATGTTAATATTAAGACATCTGCAGACATTAGCAGCGTTTCTTTTCAGCTTGAACAGAAGCTTATAGACCACTTATTTGTTTACCAACATTGAGACTGGATGCACAGGTGATTGTTTCATGCAATCAATGCTCAACCTGTTGTTTCGGGTGCGCTGGTTTCAGCACACCCCAACCCCCTAATTGTGTGTTGGCTAGTGATGCGCGCCCTAGTGAGACCCGACAGAATGGGTTTGACGTTTGCGCAGTATGACGCTTGCAACCAGTGTGACGTCGTCTGTTAAGGGGTCTATTGACATCCAAAGATGTCATTCGCTTTCCAGTCCTGAACGAACTGTCCAGTTATAATTGAAAAAGAACGACCCCTGGTGGCCGAATAAGGGGACAGAGAAAATGACGTTCACCAAATAAATAAATAGACATTGAATGCTAGTACACTACAAGTTTGGTCGCTTTTCAGTTTTCAGGCACCATAAACGGTGATACAGTAGGCCTACTTCTTTTGTCATAAAGAAATGGTTAGCTAAACACCTTGGTAACTCCTCCAGCCACATATGAACATTATACAAATGACGTAGGCCTATGTTTTCTTACATCTTCTTACACAACATAAATAGACCCCTTAACAGACGACGTCACACTAGCTGGTTGCAAGCGTCATACTGGTTGCAAATTAAACCTGTCAGGTCTCGCTAGGGCCCGCGGCGACATATTTTGAGATGGGGGTCGGCGGCCAAATACATATAATTTTGGGGGTCCTTGACATGAAAAAATACTGTTGGGATTTAGAAGACATTTGTAGAATCGGCTTCAGGTCTTAATGGGTTAAACACCCAATCATGGGTTCTGAACACTACCTGCCTTGCTGTCCTGTATTTGTGTTCCCACCACACCAGCATGAGTGAAGTACAGCATGAGTGAAGTATAAATATGGAGAGAGTTGAGACAATAGGATAATTTCAAGACTGTATGTCAACTAGAAAGACTGCATGCTGTACCTTCACTACCTCTTTACAACTGTCATGACATAACAGTTCCCCCAGATGAGTCTGAATATCACCTTTTTATCTTGCCTTTAACTGATCTGCCCTTTGACCTTTTTTGACCCAAACGTGAACCACTTTCAACCTAATCTCTCAAGAACAGATTCAGAGCTGCGCTACTGAATCTGTCAGGAGCCCCGTTCAGAACGTGTGTGCGTGTGCCTACAAGTGGGCGTGCCTTCAGATCAGGAAGCAGGCAGCGCTTTACCCAATCAAATGTAGTGGGCGGGATTTACATCTGTGTGCTCGCTTCCATTTCCAGCATTTTTATTACCATAAATCTGTTTTTGACATAATTGCAGAATCGTCGTGCAATGTAGCATATCAAATAGCCTAAACTTAACATTGGCGCACACACAGAGGCCATGCCACGCCAGCAGGCTATGGCACAGAACCCCATCAGAATAAATAGGCCTAGGCTGCACACAGTATGGCAAAGCGCCGATTATCAAAACATATTAATTACTGTGGCACAGCGGCAGCAGCCCGTCAGGCAATCACTGGCCGCCAGAACACGACACACAGTGGCCACGCCAGCAGGCTATGGCACAGAAACCCATCAGAACAAATAGGCATAGGCTACACACACAGTATGGCAAGGCGCTGAAACACAATACAGTATAATTATTAATACAGAAGGTATATTAAATTTGCAGCAGCAGTTGGCACAGCGGCCCAGCCTTTAGAACACAATAGAATACAGTAGGCTATGCCTATAACATTAACAGAAGCGGTTGGCACATGTGGCCCATCATCAGTACACAATACAATAAATGTTATTAATTATCTTGGCTTGAACTTTTCCAAATGTGCTCTTGCGCTCTTGGGTGATGGAGATAAATTCCCTCATCAGGGCATGTATGTCCAAGATGTCCAGAATGTCACTGTGAACATGCACAAGGGCCAGATGTGTCAGTCTTTTCTGGGTCATTGTACTGCACGTCCATGTTTTCAGGCGCCGAAGGGTAGAGAATGATCTATCTGAGGATGCAACAGATATTGGCAGACTGAGATACAACTTCATGAGGTTTTCGACATCTCTGAACATTTTTCTGGTTTGTGGCTGAAGTTTGGTGAGACATGAACCCACTGTAGCGCATGGGGAGTCCTTAATTATGTCTCCCAACATTTTGAGAGCAGGCGGTCTGTGTCCAGCTGCTCATGCTTGGGCAGGTGAAGGGCCTGTGCGTCAAATTCAACTGTGCCCTTTGCTGCGTTGATAACGGTCCTCTCTCTACTTGCTGCTATACGCATGCTGTCCTGGTCAAATCTCCTCTCCAATTCTGAGTGCACCAAATCTACAGCTTCATAAAACTCGCGTCTCCACTTGAGTTCTGCTGATTCAACGGGTGCAATACGTTAGTCCGACAGCGCATTCCTCCGACAGCGCAGTGCTCCGACATTAAACAGTAAACCCGAACCAAACCCGCACCCTAACCCTAACCGCACGCGGATGCCACATAGTCGGAGAAAAGGTCTGTCGGATTAACGCATGCCTCCCGATTCAACAGCCACCATTTCGGGTTCCCCTGTGTGACGAAAGCGGGATGGGGTTCTGCTCACTCTTGGCGTGTCTGTGGGCATCTTCAGGCCGAGTTTGGAAGCACATGTTTTCACCTTGGCAGTTATATTGTCCAAAACGTTGTCATCTCTCAGTGCTGCTACCCTTTCTCTCAGGGCATTTGCGCATTCAAATGCCCCAAGTGCACTTGCCTTTGAGCTCTGTAAGCTTTTGGCGACTGCCTCACAGGGCCTGAACAATGCGTCACAGCACAGAAGCCCAAAGAACGTTTTTGCTTTCAATGCCTGTTCGTGCAGGCCCTTGATCTTTGCTCTCGTTTCCCCTCTGACACTGTTGTCATCCTTAAAGACCCCTACACTGTACGATATTTGACCGATTTCACTCTCGGGATACTTTTTGGTGTTCGCCGACAAAACCACCGATCTCAGTTAAGATCGGGCGTTCCTCGGCGAGGTGTTGATCGCGCAGTGTAAGGTACTCCAAGAAGAAACACCCCGATAAAGTACGGTCGGCAAGGGGTTCCCGACAACTTTTAAATTTCAAACTTGTAGGATATTTAGGGCTATCGGCCCCGATCTAGTGCACGCTACAACCAATGAGAGCACATTACAGCCACGCACCGTGGCTAGTCCTACCGCATAGAACCGCAATATTACCGTCCAGGCAGTCCAGTTCTGTATTAGTTAAACATGATAAAACAGATTGATAGAGTGAGCGAGCCTGCTCAACGATGGGGCTGTTTATTATTAGAGAGGAATAGGGCTTGCAGACAGAGAGAGAGAGCTCTGTGTGTGTGTGTGTGTGTGTGTGTGTGTGTGAGTGTGAGTGTGAGTGTGTGTGTGTGTGTGTGTGTGTGTGTGTGTGTCGCACGTATGTATCTCTGAACAATATTGACAGGTTTTGCAAGAGAAATAAGCAACCAGGACTATGAAAACAAGCCCAACTAAAGCGACTGGCTGCATGAGCACTTTAAACCTATATACAAATAAAATAGCCGATCTACAAGCTCACAACGCGTCGCAGCTATTTTCAAAGAAAAAAAACAACATTAACAAATAAAGCCAAATAAGCAACTACACTTTGGAAATAAGCTAAAAAGAAACGCAACCACCAATATTTTTTACAAGCAACTCGCTTATAATAAGCGGACACGGCAACATTGCTTCTGATCTGAATTGCACCCTGGTTGACTTTTGAAACGTTTGTTTCAGAGAGGGAGAGAGAGAGAGAAATACAGAGAAATTGAGAATTATTTAATGTCAATCATTAGCGTCCTGTCTCGGTCTTGCGCATATATCACAGGAGCCTTTCACGTTTTCGTGAGACGTTTGGAATAAAAACAAATGTATGTATTGGGTCGGGATCACATCGTGGTGAAATATCTTGCAATCAGTGAACCCCTGTCGCCGACCAATCAATCGTGCGAGAATCACAACAATGTATTTAGCCCGATTTCAAGAGAGAAACTCGTGCAATGTGAAATGCTTAACAATCTGTTCACTCGCCAACCATTTCAAATGTCGGGCAGTGTGTAGGGGCCCTAAGTGTGTAAAGTGTGGCTACCAGAGTGCTGTATGAGGAGCAGACGCGATTGCCATTGTGCGCACGCACCACCGGGTTGGACACAGGCCTAAGATGTTGGTTACCCCTTCATCTACATCAAAGAGAGATTCATACAGTTGTTTACGTTTTGATCTCCCAGAGGCTGTACAAACTCAACGTTCTCCTCTTCCTCCCCCTCCGATAACAACAACTCGACAGTCACAGACTCATCAATGGTAGTAGTTGCTTCTGTATTCTTTTTTGATTTGGGCCCGCCACCAAAGAAATCAGAAATTCGTTTTTGAGCCATGGTGTAAACTAAACAAACTGACAAGCGACAGGAGCTTGTGAGTGCGCCCCGCTCGTAAAGTAAACACTAAACAGGAAACAGCGGACAGGTGACCGACCTGTCCGTAGGCAGACGCTGATTCGTGATGATGAATAATAAAACAAAAAAGGTGTAGTTTAAGAATATTTATTTCTAAAATAGGCCTATTTTCTTTTATTACCCAACCCAGTTTTCTTTTTTTTTTGAGTGGTGCCAGCAGCTCCTACACTTGACCGTGTGTGTGGGTCCGTCCTTCCGTCCGTCCGTTTTCTTTTTTTAACCTGGGGGGAGGGGGGCGGGGAGGGGGGCGGCCGCACCTGCAGCACCCCTACTTCCCGCGGTACTGGTAGGAAGTACCGGAGGTAAAGTCTTACAAAGCTATAAGTGACTCCAAGGCTGCAGTATACGGATGTCACCAATAGGGGGAGAAATGGCAGTGTCTGCCGCCACGGTGTCAAGGGATAGACAAACTCACGCAGGATCTCCACAGCAAACAGACCCAACAGGTACACATATTCCATGGAGCTGAGCACCGGCCCCTGGTCTGAGTACAGGTGTGTCAGAGCAGCGACAGAGTACACAGTGAACATCGACATCAGCAGCACTTTGATCGGCAGCTCCGCTTTGGTAAAAATGAGCGGTGACAGCGAATAGTTCCCTGTAGTCGCCAACAGCAAGAATATCCCAGCATCCTCTCTGCTCTCTACCGCAAGGATGCTTAGTGGCAGCACAGCGATGAGGATGGCCTTTTCGTGCACGTGCCAACCGAACATGAAGGACCCCAAGGCGCAGACGACCAAACAACGCACAAAGTCCCTCCCGCCGACGACGCCTGGCTTCAACCAGGTCCTCAGCACGACCGGCAGGATGGACAGAAGCGTGCAGACGAGTGTGACGGAGGGAGAGACGGAGGGCAGAACGGAGTGACGAGACTCCTGCGCCAGTCCACCAGTCATGGATGCCTTAGGAAGGCCGGTTGCATCTAGGAGCTTCAGACGTGTGCCGACACTGACCAGAACCTTATCCAGCGTGTTGTAAAGGGCCCAGAAGTTCGGGGCCCAGTATACGTGGCACAGGCCTCTCTTAAAGGGGAACAGCCTGGACAGCACCTGGGGCATCTGGCCCATGGCTATGAAGGGGCCAAAGGACAGGGCGGTGACGGAGAGGACGATCGCCGCCAAGGCAATGAGACGGAGAGGCCTGAAACTCTTCCACCGGACGCCGCCGCCCGCGTCGTCGGTGAAACAGTAACACCGTAGCAGGTAGATCCCGTAAGCGGGGCTCACGTACAGGTAGACGTGTTTGAGGTTTAACAGCGCGGCAAACAACAGCGCCCCCTCCAGGTGACGTGACTGTGAATGTCTGTCCAGCGACAGCAGGAGAAATCCGAATAAGAACCCGTTATACTGAAAATGAAGGTGATCTAGCACCAGGAGACCGGCGTTCCACAGCAGCAGAACGGCCAGGATGAAGGGGGGTCTGGACAGGATCTCCTCAGAGACGGGCTCCTCCTTGACGCTCCTGCAACACTCCCTGACGGCGTAGATGAAGAGGAGGTCGCTGCAGACGACAGACAGCCTGTGGAACAGGAGGGCGGCCGGACTGCAGTACTCCAGGCTGTCCACCGACAGCATGTCACTGTCGACATACTGAGCCAGCTGGGACAATGCGCACTCGAACCACGCAAACAGCGGAGGGTAGTCCAGGGTCCACTCCGACGTGTCCTCGTGGTACCACCTGGACAGCGGGAGGCTATGTGTGATGGCGAGCCAGTTTCTGTGAACCTCAAAGTCTGTAGAGTGATATGCGTTAATGAAGAGACATTTCAGGCAGGTAACGCCGAACGCTAAGGCGGGAAACCAACTCCAACTGTCACCCGTGGTCTGCTCCATGATACCTCGAGCACTGACGCGTTCGTCCCACCATGGACATTTAAGTGAAATGCAGTCTCTTGGGCATGCACCTCTGTACTGAGGTATGATTCAAGCTCAATTAATGTGAGATTGCAATGGCATTATGTCATCAATGTGACATCACATTTAGTCCAAATATGGAGATGCCCACTTCAACGTCACCTTGGTGGTAATAAACAAAGCAAAGAAGAAGAAAATCTGCATAGCTACATATGACTTTATTAGACTGAGTATAATGTTTCAACCTTTCAAATAGGTAGGTCTTTGTCAGGTAGAGGTAATAAACAATACCTTTGGAGCTTGATCCAGTGTGCGGACTCTATTCCTTTTTGATGTTCGCTTCTGCCCAGCATCTAGCATTTTAAACTGTGGATGTGCATACTTTATTTACTTGAGTATTGTGTTGACATGTGCACTGTAATCAGGGGTCTTCAAGATGTGCATCGGTAAGGCATGTCTTGTGGTAGTTCTCAGTAGCCTATTCATTCAAATAATGTATTTTATTTATAATGCACTTTACATTGGTGTAAATCTCAGAGTGCTACAATATGCATTTGCATAAAAAACATCACACCACTATAAAAGATCTAAGAAACAGAAACAAAACATTTAAAACACGAGGGCATAAAGCCACGAGGTAAAACCAGTGTAGCTAAAAAATGCTTTGTTATAAGTAGGTCTTAAGTTAATTCCATAGTTGGCGGGCAGACGAGCAGAAGGCTCGGTCACCCATGGTACGTAGGTTGGTCATAGGGGTTATGATGAGGAGGTTAGTGTTTGAAGAGCGGAGGTTGCGAGCCGAGGATTGTGGAGAGACTAATTCCTTGAGGTAGGAAGCGTTGCCGTGGATGCATTGATCCAAGTTAACAGTGGAGTGAACAGAGGATGGGTGTGATGTGTTCATGTTTACGCACTCGAATAGTAATAGGCTCTATTCACAGCATCCATATTATGAAGACATTCACAGGTGTTACCAATGATACTAATGAAGGCTCTGTTCCATTCTGGTCAAACAGAGTCAGGGTTGCTGATATTGTGCATGTTGGCTCACTGGAAACACTCCGTTACACCAGTGGGTCTACAGTTGGGGTCCAGGGACCCTCATGGGCTTCCAAATGGCCCCTTACTGGTGTGTAACTCTGAGAGTGTACAAATGGAACCAAATGTTTGGAACCACATTTGGTTCCATTTGTACACTCTCAGAGTTATGGGGGTCGTGGAAACCACTGTGCTAGACTAAATGGAACAGAGCCTTCATTAGTATCATTGGTAACACCTGTGAAGGAAGTGATAATATGGCTGCTGTGCATAGAGCCTATTAGGTTCACATCAGAGAAGGCTGATCTACAAGATTGCAACAGGTTGTGAGCTTGTAGATCAGCTCGTTTCGCTACAGTATGTATCGTACAACAAAGGCGCTTAAAGGAATAGTTAACCCAAGAAATGACTTTATCTCTATCGTTTACCTACCCGGTGTTGTCTTTGACTTTTACTTTGTAAAACAATACTTAACGGTGAATTCGGAATCCAACGTCATGATGAATGGCATTAATCAGAGACTCCACGTAACAACAGCAAAACGGTATAAAAAATCTGTCCATAAAGTGCAAACACAGCTCATATTATCATTTAGATTCTGTTCTACCGAAGTCCGCTAAGAAACGTTCCAGAAATTCCGTTCATCTGGAGCGTATTCACATGCACGTGAGCGCCCATACATGTGTGTCTTTCGTGCATGAGCCGGTTTTGCCCGGAAGTGTTTTAAAAGTTTATAAATAACGATAGAAGAAGAAAATATAGAACGTGAAGAGATAGAACAGACACCGGACTGCATTATGAGCTGTGTTTTGAACTTTTGTTTTGGACAGATTTTTGTCTTGCTGCTGTGACGTGTAGTCTCTGATTCATTCCATTCATCAAGTTTTTTCTTCATTGTTAGATTCTGAATTCACCGTTAAGGAGTGTTTTACAAACTAAAACTCTCCGTGAGTCAAAGACACCACCGGGTAGGTAAACAATAGAAATAAAGTAATTTCTTGGGTGCGAACTATACCTTTAAGTGTTTGCGGTGAATGTCACTTTGCAAAGTGAACATTTCCATCTCCACTTCATCAGCATTCACGTTGAATGCGGCACTCTGTTGCTCAGCAACGCATGTCATGTCCACTTGCATGAAAGGATTTGAAATGAATGGCACAGATGGCTCCAGCTTACTGTATCAAAGTCACAGAAATCATCTGCATAACTCTTGCCAAAACTTCAATATCTTCACTTTCAATCATCTGCCCCCGCCTAAATACAAGATGAATGTGAAAGGAAAGCTTTATTTTCCGGTATTCAGCTGATTACCGTCTGACGGCCCATTATTCCAATGTCCCTGTACTGTAGTTCAACAAATGGCAGTGTGAGGTGAGGGTTAGCAATCGTTTTTGTGCGGTTGTGGACCGCACAAAAACCTTTGGATAAAAGTGTATACAGTCTACTAACCATTTCATCCATTGAAAACGTGCTAGCGTATACCCACGACCGCGCATGTCGTGCAGGGAATAATTATCGTATACCCTCCGAAAAAACCTAGAACACACCACTGCTGTTCAACTTCAAACTCCATGTTAGACTCATTGTAAACAAACGTCCTTGGTTCTGGTGACTGATATTCTCCTTCTAATAAATGAATGAGGAGTTATTTCGTTATGTTAATATTTTGTATTATGTAATGTTGCATCAAGGAGTCATGTACCGTAAGCCCATGCATGAAATCCATGAAGTCTGTGCATGAAATAACCAATTGAAAAATAAAGGTTAAAAAACATTTTTAGACTATACAGTGGTTCTCAACATGGGTTCCAGGGACCCTCAGGGTTCCCTGAGGGGGTTACAAATGTGGACCCTTACATGTTTGTAATACTGAGGGTGCATGGCTAAGAAATGGAACCAAATGGACCCTTGCGGTTATATTTGGTTCCATTTCTACACTCTCAGAATTATGGGGGTCTTTGAAATTAAAAAGATTTAGACTATTTATAGACCGAGCTCTATCGGTGGTGACTCATGCCATTTATTTTGGAATGCGCCCTGCTGCGGTGGACTCACTGGCTCCCTGCGGGCGACCGGACACTGGCACGCGTCGCGTTGGCTATACCTCTGCTCTATACAGACATGGGCTCACATTATCAGTCTACCTTCATCCTTTATCGTGTACTGTTCTTGATAACGCAGTGTTCCTGAATCCCACGTACATGCTGAGTTACAGATACAGTCAGTATGTACACTCTGTCTCTCCCTCAGGAAATTCTGTCTTTCTCAGTCTCTCTCGGCTCTCGCTCACTCACACGCTGACACATACATACACATGCACGCACGGTAAATCAATGTGTAAGGCACCAGGTACAATCCTGGTGTTGGTTTAATTACCTGTGTGAAAACAGCTCTTTGGCAGTGTGCAAAAGCTCCACTGAAATATCGCTCTCACTCACACTTACTTACTTAGGGCAGTCCATTAACGTCGATGACGACATTGCTAAAATAAAATAAATATGGTGGGTTGATTATTATTGTGCTGTGTTTTTCCTGTGCATAGGTGGCTGCTCAGGTGATCCACAGATTCTATCACAGGAGAGGCAGGGGTAGGCAGCAGTGGTCATTTGGCACGTTTTGCCTCTGTATACTCTCCTCTTCGTGAATTTCTCCTGAAGATGAGTGATTCCCTGGTGGCAGGTAGAGACAGGGACTCTAGTGCTGGTGGTTTAAAGTGATAGTTCACCCCCAAAATGACTTTTTTTCTATCGATTAGTCACCCCATGGAGACTTGAATTCATGGATATTTGTTTTGTTTTTGTCGCATTCCAATAAGCCAATAATTTGATGACCGGCAGCGGTTCCGGTAGGAGACACAAAGAGTCTCCTTTGTGTCTCCTACTGGAAACCGCTGCCTACCGGTCCGCTGGCCATCAAATTATTGGTTTAGGAATGCGACAAAAACAAAAAGATATCCATGAATTCAAGTCTCCATGGGGTGACTAATCGATAGAAAAAAAGTTATTTTTTGTGTAAACTATCCGTTTAATGTCACACTTCTTCAGGAGAGTTTTAATGTGGTCCTTGAAACTTTTTTTCCCCTGACCCCCAGCAGACCTTTGACCATCTAGGAGCTGGCCATACAGGATATGTCAAGGTAGACGGTGGTGGGCTGGCATACTGTACAAATCACATGCCCAACCACCCATCTTAGGTGTTTCTGTCCAAGGAGGGTGGTGATACTTGGTGTGTGTGTGTGTGTGTGTGTGTGTGTGTGTGTGTGTGTGTGTGTGTGTGTGTGTGTGTGTGTGTGTGTGTGTGTGTCCGGTCATATATTTTGACGCAGGGCACCCGGTCTTCCCAAGACTAATCTCTCAAGAACAGATTCTGCACTGCGTTGGAATCTGTCCTGAAGGTTCGTCATAACGTGTGCACACTGTGTGGGAGTGGGCGTGCCTTCAGATCAGGAAGCAGGCCGCGCTTTACCCAATCAAATGTAGTGGGCGGGATTCACGTGTCCGTCGTCCTTCCCTACTCGAAACTAGCCGAAACTAATTTAACAATAGCGTCCGCGGAGCAGACAAAACCACGGAAAGATATTCACATTTGAACTTACTCTTTCATCATAGAAACAAGTGGGCTTATAACCAAAACGATCCATGTTCTCTGAGAGAAGTGGTGTTAGTGTTCCGTGTAGAAATGTTATCTAGTCGGAATGAAAACGCAAGCTCACCACCGGAAGTGGAGCGGTGAAGGCAGACTTAAACCCCGTTTCCTTGCGCACATGTGCTGCGTCGGCATTGTCCCAGAGTCACACTGAGGAGGAACGAACAGCAGAGGTCGCTGTTTTTCCTTTTCAGTGTGTCTCTGGGTTCCGAGATTGTCCCAAGACAAACCCAGGATCCTTTGAAGGCGGCGTATGTGGAAGGCAGCTGTGCACTGCTTGAGCCGTGCACTTTTTACTATGTTTCTTTGCTACTGTGTTTTTTTTTTGTATGATGCTTTTGTTGTATGACCTGTTGTGAAGTGCACAGAGACCCGTGGGGTGATGTTGCACTTAAATAAAAAATAAACTGAAACTGAATAAACTACGTACAGGTGTCCAGGTATCCGAGCCATATAGCAGTGTGGAGAGGCAGACCACTGAAATATCTCTCTCTCTCTCTCTCTCTCTCTCTCTCTCATAGCGCGGCACCGAGTGCCACGCTATGAGCTTGTAGATCTGCTATTTTTGAAAAATTGTGAAAATAATTTTTAAATATTTTTTTCCGGAAAACTATTAGGATTTAGATTTTTTTTAGAAGCGGCCTCATGTCCTAATGGGTTAATACATGCAACTTCACTCGCACACGCCATACATTACACTCATGCATACATGCATCACACCACTCATACTACTGATCTTCACACCTCATTATTAGTTGATGTGTTTAATTAATAAACATTACATTTTTGCCTTTCAACTGCATCTCCCCTTGTCTTTTGTAATGATCCTGGTAACAAAAACGTATCACTTACAGCACCTTTAAATTAATGTAACCTAGTATCATAGTATACTGCACAAGAGATAAAAGAGAAATCCTCTTTGGAATGTAGCATGAGTGCAGCAGTAGTTATTAGTAATGCAGTAAAAACGTATGTGAACGAGGGATGTGATCAAAGTTATGAATGAGACATAAACCTCCACAATAAAACCCTGTGTTAATTTAATTGGGAGTGTAAAGATGTGTGACTCAGTGGACCGGGCAACAAGGATGTCATGCAGACACATTTTAATCACTGAATGGGCTCTATGCACAGCAGCCATATTGGAAAGAAATTGGGCCTCTTCTTTCTTCACAGGTGTTACCAATGATACTAATGAAGGCTCTGTTCCATTCTGGTTAGGGTGCTGATATATATCCATTCCCAAATGGCCCCTTATGGTGGGTGTGTAGCTCTGAGAGTGTACAAATGGAACCAAATGGACCCGTAAGGGTCCATTTGGTTCCATTTGTTCACTCTCAGAGTTATGGGGGTCCTTGAAAATAAGACAACCACTATGCCACACTAAATGGAACAGAGCCTTAATTAGTATCATTGGTAACACCTGTGAAGGAAGTAAGGAAGGGGCCCAATTCATTCCCAATATGGCTGCTGTGCATAGAGCCTATTATAGGGGTGCAACAGTCAATCGAACAAATTAATTTATATAAAAATATTTCAAAAAAATGTTCAATAATTAATACTGATCGATAATAATCGATTTTGGAGGAATAGTCTGTAATGTATCTTTTCTCTCTCAAATGCATTTTCAGAATATTGAAAATAGCAGATTTACACACCCCATTATGCTTGAGCCTACTCAGTGGCATCCGAGTTATGTACCGATAGGCACAGAATGGTAAATCAGGTTGTGGGGACTGCTCTGCCTCCGGGTACGTCAGTATCTCCTGATTACGCCGATTTATCAGACCATTCAGGTCTGATAAATCGCGAGTAGGTCAGTATGTCGCCTACTCGCCCATTCAATGGTCTGATAAAACGTGATAATGTCCCATTCAATGCGTTGATAGCATTCGAAGCTGGTGATCTACAAGCAAAGTGTTTGATCCAACTAAACGGTTTAGTCAATTACAAACATTTTTAAAGAATCGATAGTTGTAGCCCTACACTGAATGTTGATGAAATGTGTCCATTGTTCTCAATATGAGTGCAAAAATCTGGACACTTGATGGAGTTACTTAAGTTCATCAGTTCTCTCTCTCTCTCTCTCTCTCTCTCTCCCCCTCTCCCTCTCGCCACAGCTGCTGCCAACACTCATAACTTCTCAATTAATTATAGAGGACCTGGTATTATATTAACACAGCCATGGCGAGGGGAGCTGTTAAACAAAATGGATGCGTTTAGGAGTGGATCTCTCTCTCTCTCTCTCTCTCTCTCTCTCTCTCTCTCTCTCTCTCTCTCTCTCTCTCTCTCTCTCTCTCTCTCTCTCTCTCTCTCCCTCTCTCTCCCTCTCTCCCTCTCTCTCTCTCTCTCCCCCCCCCCAACCCTAACCCCAGTGAGTCAACTATAAGCATCAGAATCCATCATCCAGTGCAGCCGTCACAACGTGCGGAGGAGTCTTGTATGCTCTCTAAATGAAGGCTGCAAGTGGGGATTATCTTCTGCTAGACATGATGAGCGTCTGTGCTGAAGCAGAATTCAAGTATGAGAGGAACGGCGTGGGGGGGGGCAGGCAGAATTAAACCCACACCACCCACCAGAAGCTCTCCCAGAGGCACCCATGTCCGCACACCCAGTAATTATGTGACTTACCCGCGTACTCCGTGGTGTTTCATCACTCTAAAACTGTGGAATTATGTGCGAAACGGCTGTGGGGCTGGCTGTAACATCAGTCATAAATGACATCAGTCGCCTATGACTTTTGTATGACGAATGACTCCATGTTTTGGGCAAGGTTTCAGCCTTAATCGGAGCCTGTTTGACTTACATTATTATGAAATAAAGGTTAAATATTTCAAAAAGTATGATACATTTGCGAAAGCAAAATAGTGGAGGAGCTTCTTTGGCCTACTGGCTGTGTGCAAAGTTTGGTGTTGATCGGTTCAGTGGTTTGCCATATTAGCTCCAGCGAGACAGACGCACGCGCGCGCACACGCAAGCGCGCACTCCCACCCACCCACCCACACACACACACACACACACACACACACACACACACACACACACACACACACACACACACACACACACACACACACACACACACACACACACACACACACACACACACACACACTGTGGGTGCCTGGGGCGTGTCATCTCCTCCGCGAGCAATAATATATAGCAATAATAACTCAATTAAATGATAATAACTTCATATTTCTGTTTTTTTTTTTTTTAAATGGTTGCCTGTAATGACAAGCCCAAAATAGGATGGTTCGAGCTGTGTTTGTTTTTCAAGGTCAGCCGGAGAATCAGAGCAGCAGGAGCGGTGCTGAGTTCACTGCACCTCACTGTTTTCAAGGGTGGCTGGCATCTCCCTTAAGGGTAAGGTCACCCGAGAGAGACTCGGAGTAGAGCCACTGCTCCTTCAGGTGGAAAGAAGCCAGTTAAGGTGTTTCAGGCATCTAGATCAGATGCCTCCTGGGCGTCTCCCTAAGGAGGTTTTCAAGGTATCAAAAACATTTGAAACAGCAATTACAATACCCTAAAAGGTTTTTTTTATGTTCATTGGAGTGTCACCTATGCCCTAATATTATTTACTTTGAAAATAAAGCCAATAATTATATTTTATTGTCATTCATGAATGTACCGTATAAAATGTAATTCAGTGTAACGCTTTTTCAAGATTATTCATAAATGCTTATGTTTTTATTATTCATTATCTATCATTATTTTTTGATCGGTCAAAATCATGTTTTATTCACAAAAAAGGTTATGCATTACAGCTTTAACTTTAAGTGTGGACGCTTACAGGTGCATTTTAACACTGAGTTAAATCAAATGTTATATGTTGCAGGACAAGCACTCAAAAAGGGTATTTCCTCCAATAACATCCTTTTATTTTCATTTTTCATTCCAGCATTCAGCAGGTGTCTTGCAAATATCTTTCCTTTAGGAATGAAACACGTTTCAATTTTCTTCATAGCAGGGCACAGCCGGCTCCCCTAACCTATCGATTTGAACAGTTAGGCTACTCATTCTCGTTGCTCACGTTGCAATGATATGGCAATCAATGCTTAGGTATTCATAAACGCAACGTGGGTGCGGGCAGAACGAGTAATTTGTCTGAGGATGTCATTATCGTTTGCCACGTTGGTGTGGAAGAAAGATGAAAAAGAAAGAAAAATGTATGTTTGTGAGAAGAGAAGAGAAAGAAAGAAAGAGAGAGAATGAGTGAGAGAGGGAGAGAGAGAGGAGGATGAAAGACAAAACATTAAAGAACATACATGACACACACACACACACACACACACACACACACACACACACACACACCAACCAAAGTCACATACACAATGACCAAAGTCACAAACACAATAACCAAAGTCTCTAGACATCCTCTCATTGTAAGACATGTCTTATCTGTTCTTATCACTGAATGCATTGACACAGTGGTTGCATCTCGTTGTCCTTCACTAGGTATTACTGCGCTCTAAGGCCAGTGGTTCTCATACATTTTCATGTCAAGGAAAGGACCCCCAAATTGATACATATTTGGCCACGGACCCCCATCTGAATATATTTTGTGCCAGGGAACCCCGTAAGAGAAGCTTTGTGTTGTTCAATGTAAAACATTCCTCACGCTTCCTCGTGCACTGACGGCTGCATCCCACGACTGGCACAGCCCTGGGTAGGCAACCAGGCCTGGCGGAGATCTGCACTCCGAGGAGCACCGTTTTCTAGTTTTGCACTAGAATCCAATTTTTTTTTTCTATTCATCATGTATCCAATACCCCTCTATTCATCTCAGTTGTTCTGTGACCATGACCCTGACAGAGCATTCCTAATTGAGAAACCCTCATTAGAAGATTTGAAGAGCCTGCCGAAGAGAATTATGTGTTAATGTTACGGCTGCGGTAATCACTTCAGCTATATTGACACAAGGCAGGAGATGTCTCTCTTGTCATTTAGATTGAATTATTTATTTATAAAAAAATCAAATTAGCAGAAAGAATGGTAGATGGCTGGTGGAAGCTAGCGAAGCAAGCGTGTCCATAGAAGGTCACCTTGCATTCAGCCTGACCAAAACATGTTTTTTAAATGGTGATGCATTGATGCCATGTTGTGCTGTGCTGGTACTGCTTGCAACGGTAGTGCTGATAATGTGCGTCCTTTAAGAGAAATTCTCAAAAAGCTAATGTTTGAGAAAAAAAAGCTAAATTGGAACGCTAGTGAATAAGATATTAGAACGATATTGAACAAGCTCCATTTGAAGAGTACTAAATAATATACTATAATAGAATGCAACAGGTAAACTGTACAAATGCTAAATACCCTAAATACAGGTTGTGTAGATCATGCTTGTACAGAAGATGCTATTCTCAAAAGGTTTTACAAATTTGGAAAGATTGTGAAAACAAAAAAAAAGCTAAATGGGCCATACATAATGAGTACTTTTAGTTTGGTGTCCTCAAAGTCCTTTGCTTCCAATACCTTTGTGCAAAAAATATGAACTTTGTAAAATATATAGTCAGAACATCTTGAAGGCGCAGAACAACCGTAAAAAGTTCTGATAGCACCCAACCGAAGCTCTGAATGACACCATATTGTAGTAGTCTGTATAGCCAGCCGAACCAAACAAACTTTGCCTGCATTGGGCTTAACAGTGAACATAAAGATAAATGGTTGTATATGGAAATGTGTCAGTCGATTATTATGCATATTTCTTTTGGTCGCTGGGGTGACGCAGTGCTAGAGTGCCTGCCCACCACCGCGGAGGTTGTGAGTTCGAATCCACCGTGGTGCGTACGGCTTTGTCGAGCAACTACACAAACACAATTGGCCCATATTAGGGGGAGGCAAGTCAGGCGGGGAGGGTGATAATTGTCATTGCATGTAAAGGTGACTCTCCACCAAACAGATTACTTCAGACTACAACAGCCTGGCAGTCTGTTGGCAAAAGTTGGCATTTAGTTCAGCACAAACTGTCGGCCAACGTTAATGAGGAATCATTTTTATAGGCAGTGTTGCCATATTTTGTGAGAGACATAAGCAACCAGGTCTAGGAAAACAAGCCCAAAAGAAGCAACTTGGGCCACATGAGCACTTTAAACCTATATGCATCGGCTATTTGAAAATAACAGATCTACAAGCTTGGCTATTTCCAAAAACTAAAATGTGGAATATTTTGATTTTTTTTTTGAACATACACAAATGCACAAAAAATGTTCATGAAAATATTTGAGAACCACTGGTTTAAATAATAATTAAAACATTTGGAAACAAGCCTAAATAAGCAACTACACTTTAACTACTACACCAATTTTTACAAGCAACAATACAGAAAAAGAAGCCCAGAGTCATTTATAATAAGCCGACATGTCAACACTGATTACAGGGGCTAGGGAAGGGGCAACAACCGTTTCTCTACTCGTGCTTTGATTCACTTCACTGCCCCACGGCTATCGGTGGCACGACCGAACGTACTCGGTCGTTCATCGGCGGCAATCTAGAAGTCCCGACTCGACGGTACAGCGCTATCTACAACAGGTTTTCAGCAGGAGACGCTTTCCAACGCCTTCCGTGGCCGAGTCGGGCCGATATCGGTGCGGTGGAGAGCTGCCTTAATCCTATGGGTTCCCTGTCGGAAGGGAGTGTTGGGGCGGGAGGTGTAAAATGAAGGCTCTACGAGTCTACGTCCTCCCGGTGGGGACCAATAGGGATCAACCCCTGACTGGTAGATGAGTCAATAGGATACGACAGCAGTGACACAGAAATGTGTGTGGGGAGGAATCAAGGGGTAAAAAGCAAAACATAGCACCCTCAGGCTCAGTTCTGTGTGCTCTTATATTCACACCATAACGGCTCCTTAGTACTATAATACACAGATACACAAGTGAAGAAATACATATTTGTCTTTAAACTCTTTCTCCTTCACTCATATAACTACCAGTGTTCTCTGTCATTTATTTGTGATAGACTTGTGCATATTTATTTGTCCCAGCTGTACAAGAGGTGGTCTGTCAACCTGGATTGGCCTCACCATTGATTTCAAATGAAAACATTGCAGGAGTGCAGCTTCCAACACAAGCCCGGTTCAAAGGAAATCAATTTGCAGACACTCCAGGACCGAAAAACATCACCTCAGAGGACCTCACAACGGAGGGGAAAAACAGGAAAAGATGCAAAACATGTTGACCAAAAAGACAGCATGTGACACGAATTTAGGATGAACTGCAAAATGATGGCAGGAGTACCCCCCAGGAGAGTACGCCCCAGACAAGGTGAAGATACTTTGTTTTGTTAGTGCTTATCATTTCAGCTGAAGACATGAGGTTGAAATTGCAGTGCTTTTCGGGATATTGCCTGTATCTTTGCGTGTGCGTGTGCGTGTGCGTGTGTGTGTGTGCATGTGCAGTGTTTTGGTGTGATTGATGGGCAAAATATATAAGACAGAGAGAGAGAGAGAGAGACAGAGAGAGAGAGAGCGTGCGTGCGTGCGTGTGTGGCCATAGACTTATGCAATGGTTCAAATGTAATTTACAGTAGATGTTTAGATGCATGTTATTTAGACAAATGCTAGGTTCATTGTTTAACTGGTATTCCAGTTTCTATAGTTTCAATGTACTGATCTTTTTTTATAGTATTGTTTAGACCAGGGGTCTTTAACGTTTTTCAGGCCAAGGACCCCTTAGCTGAGAGAGAGGTGAAGCAGGGACCCCCCCCCCACTACATTGTACAGAATTGTGTTGCAGATTCAGCTTTTTCATACATTTCATAGATGGCTTCATAGACTTGTTTGAAAGCACTGTCAATGTGAAGCATTGTGTTGGATTCATGTTTATGTGTATTTTCAGTTTATGTGTATTTTAAGTTAACCACTTAAACCCTCAATTGGAAAACATGTACTTAAGCTGCTATTTTGCCCCCCTACCCCAAACCTCTTTGCTGAAAATAGACAATCTACTATTTTCGGATAATGTTCCCCTTGAATAGGGATGCTAGGGTTCAAGTGGTTAATATAAAAAATAAAAGTTGCTGTCACACAAGATTTGGCAGCCCCCCTGTGTTAACTCTGAGGACCCCCAAGGGGTCCCTGACCCCCTGTTGAAGACCCCTGGTTTAGAGTCTAAAAAACTTTAGACTGATGCTAGGTTCTTGGTTTATGACAGAGTTGACAAAAACGGTAATAAACAGCACACATTTGGGAAAAGTGAAGAAAGGGCCAAGTCACTGTCTTCAAATGCAAATGGTCAATGCCTGTGTGGAAGTTCAGATCAATTGCTCAACCCACTGAGGAGAAAAATGCAGATCAGGCAGGATGACAGAGATTCCTTAAATTAATAGTAGGATATAGGTCCTGTATGAAAAAACACACTTCTTGATTATTCAATTATTTTTTTTTTTTTTTTTTTTTTTGGAATGGAACAATCGCTACAAAAATAATTGCTAGTTACAGCCCTAATGAAGAGTGTAGTGGTATTGAGTTCTGTGCCATGTGGGTCTGAGTGCACACAGGGATTAACTCCCACCCAACACTACATGATTACACTAATTAGAACACCTTCCATCAGAGAGCATGGCACTAATGAGAGTCAATTTAACATGGTGGTTAAGTTGCATAACCTGCATACACTGCAATTGAATACCACTGCTGTCGGAGGGCCCTCGTTATCACTGGTCTGAATAGGTAATTTCACAGCACTGAAAGACTAATTCAGACAAATGCAGAAATGGAGGTCTATGCAATTGTTCAAATAAGGAAAAGGTATGGCGATTTCCTGCCCGGCAGCCTATCGGCACTAATTCTGAACAATTATGTCTGCTCTGCTCTTCATTGCTTCATTGACCGAACATGAAGGTTTTTACAAGTGTCTGGTAGGTACTGACGGAATTATGAAAAAAGGGATAATAATCATTATTATAATAATACATTTTATTTATATTGCACTTTACATTTGAGTTTGTATTCCTGTTCATTTAGTTAAACTCTTTTAACCGATCTGTTAAGGCTCTGTCTCTCCTGTATCTGGGTCCTACATTCTGCCCTGACTCAAACTGTGACAAATACGTTGTATAAACAGTGAAAAGCTGATTATTTCACAAAATGTGGTATTTCCAAATGACCAACATTTAAACAAACCCCCGAGTCAGAAGTTCATACACGCTCAGTCAGAATTCAGAATCTCGGGAAAAGACACTGGTAAAACATTTTACAGGAAAGAGGGAGAGGA
Organism: Gymnoscopelus microlampas; assembly: GCF_963454915.1. Classification (NCBI taxonomy): domain Eukaryota; kingdom Metazoa; phylum Chordata; class Actinopteri; order Myctophiformes; family Myctophidae; genus Gymnoscopelus; species Gymnoscopelus microlampas. Next base: position 9,542,067 of record NC_139953.1, read on the forward strand.
GAAAACGGTGGAATCATGCTGTTGCAGTGAGGGGCGGGCCATCACGACCAGGGTGGCCTCAGGTGCCAATGCATATCACTTTTTGGAGGGGCAGAAGGCCAAACGACGGCGTGACGGCAGCCATGGCCTTCGTGCCCTCCATCAAATTCCTGCCCTGGGTGAGAGGACAAGAGCATGTGATGTTGGCCTATATGTCAAGCCTTGTACTGTTAAGTGTTTTACTATATCCTTGGCTTCTCTCATCTTCAAATACATAAACCTCCACACAAAGAAAAACTCAGATGAGTCCAAGCAGGACACAGTGAAATCCTCATTGTGTTACATGCGGGTCCATTTGGTTACGGGTCCATTTTAGTTACAATTGTACACTCTCATTTGGTCACAAATGTAACCAAATTAAGTGTACTTTTTTGCCCTGTATCTGTAGCTTATTGCGAGCTTAAAGATGCTGCCAAAGATATGTTTTGAACTTTATGAAACATTTTAATAACAAAACATAATATATCGGCACAAAATATTTTCAGATGGGGAAGGGGGGTCTCAAACTACACACTGCAGGTACTGTATGTCTGTTACACGCACACAACCACCTGATTCGGATGCTATCAATGCATTGAATGGGACATTATCACCTTTTATTAGACCATTGAATGGGCGAAGTAGGCGACCTACTTACCTACCCACGATTTATCAGACCATTCATTGGGTGTTATCAAGACATACTGACCTACCAACGGAGATGACTTAAATAGTTCAGTTTCGGTTTTGGTTTTGGTTGTTTTGGTTTCGGACCATGACGGAGGCACGCAGTCTCAGGCGAACTGGAGCCCCGCGAAGGACCACCGAGGGAGCTAAAGCGACCGAGTTGCCATCCTGAGCGGTGCAACGTTCGCCTGAGCCTACTCAGCGCCGTTCGAGTTATGTACCGATAGGCACAGAATCGTAAATATTGTTGTGGGGACTGCTCCGCCTCCAAGTAGGTCAGTAGCGACCTGATTACGCCCAATGAATGGTCTGACAAATCGCGGGTAGGTCCGTGTATCGCCTACTCGTCACCTACTCGCCCATTCAATGGTCTGATAAAACGTGATAATCTCCCATTCAATGCATTGATAGCATTCGAAGCCGGTGACACAACATCAAACTACACACTGCAGGTATGTCTGTGTTACACAGACAACATCAAACTACACACTGCAGGTATGACACAGCGTTTGCATGCATGGTGAGGTGTTGTTAGGTTGTAGATCTGTTTTTGGGGATCAATGCTTGTAGATCAGTGGTTTTCAACCTTTTTCATGCTAAGGACCCCTAAATTGATAAATATTTGGCCGCGGACCCCCATCTGAAAATGTTTTGTGCCACGGCCCCCAGGGGCCAAGATTTGAGTTAAAAATGTCACACTCACACACTCACACACTCACACACACACACACACACACACACACACACACACACACACACACACACACACACACACACCTAAACTTGTACTACCAGTAACAGAATAAGTAAATGAGCTGGAGGGAATAATGCTATAAAGATAAATGATAATACACCATACAAGATAAAACTATGAAACTATTAATGTTGATTTCATTCAGTCACGTATGTTGATATTGTCAGAGTATGTGATTCCTCTGCTTTATCCATGTCATTGTCATAAGGATTAGACTGAATTATATTACGTCTTAAACTAAAGACATTCCCCCTGTATGATTATGATTCCTCATGTGTTTTTTTAAACTACTCATTTCAGTAAAGCATTTACCACAAACTGCACAAGAATATGGCTTTTCACCTGTATGAGTCCTCATGTGTCTTTTTAGAAGACTGTTCGTAGCATAGCCTTTACCACAAACTGCACAAGAATAAGGCTTTTCACCTGTATGAGTCCTCATGTGTGTTTTTAGATGACCTCTGCTAACACAGTTTTGACTACATAATTTACAAGAAAAGGGCTTTTCGCCTGTATGAGTCATCATGTGTGTTTTTAGAGTAATTTTCTGAGCAAAGCCTTTACCACATACGTTACAAGAAAAGGGCTTTTCGCCTGTATGAGTTCTCATGTGTGTTTTTAAACGACTTGTGGTGGCAAAGCTTTTACTACATACTGTACAAGAAAGGGGCTTTTTGCCAGTATGAGTCATCATGTGTGTTTTTAGATTACTTGTGTTGACAAAGCTTTTACAACATACGGTACAAGAAAAGGGCTTTTTGCCAGTATGAGTCATCATGTGTGTTTTTAGCCTTGCCTTGCGAGCACAGCCTTTGCCACAAACTGTACAAGCAAAGGGCGTTTCCCCTGTGTGAATTATTGTGTGTCTCTTCAGATTGTCCTTTCTATTAAACACTTTCCCCAGGTCCTGGGACAGCGTGCGCTGTCCTCCCACATTTTGTCTCTTGTGTGATTTCAGTGTGTTTAGAGCTGACTGATCTCCCCAGTCATCACTGTCTTCAGTGTCTGATTCAGAACAGTGTGAAGAGAGGAGCTGGTTATCCCTAGTTGGTTGTGATGTTCCACAGTCCTCTACATAAGCTTGTGTTTTCATGTGTTCAGTTGAGGTGCTGGCCACAGGCCCGGTCTCTCTGTTTTCATCATCATCTTCACTTTTCACTGCTAGTAATGTCAACGTTGACCCACCAGCCTCTTCAGGTCTTTCACGTAGCTCCTCCTGTTCTTCTTTAATCTGAGGAGGTTCTGGTTCCTCCTGGACCAGATTAGGGCTCTGCTCCTCTTGAGGTGAAACCTCCTCTTTACACACAGGTAAGTGCAGGAAGTCTAGGAGAAAGATACAACGAGACTCCATAAAAGGTTTGAATCTTGTACCTCCACTGCAGTACCTGAGTGACCATTTGTGGCTGGAAAAAGTATCAACAAGATTACTCTTTGCCCACATCTTCCAACATTTTTTATTTGATGGTGCCCTGACTGCGCTCTGTGCTGAAAATAGTGGCCGTTGTTTGTTTACGTTGCAGCTCTCAGAGAAGATGCGAGACAAGCTGAATGAGAGGTGAATGAAAGGTCTCTATTATTTCGAAAGTAATTACTTGTAAATGTAAGATCAGTGAGTCTTCTCTTCTGCAGCTGGTTAGTTAATACTGAAGTAGAATTAACTGCACAGCTTCAGTGAACCCATTAATACTTTTACAACCGAACCGTCGTCCTATTCATGGTACGTTTAGATAGATGCATCAATGTAGTCACATTGTTAATGCTGAAATCGATGAACCAATTCATATTGGTTCATCTTTACACCCTCAGTAACGGCCCACTTTCACCAATAAAATTAATGAAGAGAGAGTGCATAAAACTTACTGAGATCCAGGTGGTCTTCAGGTTCCTGTTTAATAGAAACGGCCCTCGCTGGAGAACTGTTCTTCACCTGCAGACTGGACTCAACAAAATGGTCTGGAATGAAGAAATACAATACGCACTTAATAATAAGGACTTATTAAGGACTTTCATAAGAAGGACTTTGATATGACATGAATACGGACTAGACTATATATAGAGACTATAGATATTTATAATATTAAACTTTATAAGTAGGTATTATAATATTGTTGCTATGAGGTGGAAACCTATTATGTCCAAACTGTTACTTTTCAGAATTCAAATTCAGAAATAGCAGATCAAAAGCTTGTACATCGTCTATTTTTGCTACTTTTGTGTGACACTGTAGTATGATGAATTATGGCATTCTTTTACCAATAAAAAGGTTATAATAAGGAGATACAAGGTTTCTGCCCAACAGCAAAGATATGTTAAAAAAAGGCAACACGGCTGCTATAATAGAACAGTGAGAATCATGTAGATCTCAGGATTCACTTGCCCTGAAACATGACTGTCATACCATGACAGTCATGGACCCACTTTATTCCTGGTTTTCAATTTTTTTTTACATTTACAACTCTCACATGTATGTACATAAACGTTCAGATTTCAAATATAAAGTTGAGCCGGACCGCGGTAAGTACCCTTATCTCCTGTATTGTTCAACAAAAAGCATTTTAATCCGATCGGCGGCCATTTTCTATTATTGTTTTTATTTTTTTGTTATGTATCAGAGTAGCCCTGGTCCAGATCGTTAGTGAGTTCTTGGCCAAAAAAGAAAATATTTCACCGGAAGGAAAAATCTGGTCAATAGAAAAATTCCATTGACCATATCTATAGAGGGCGCAGTGGAGCAACCAAAAACATTTTTACCTTCCGGTGAAATATTTTTCTTTTCTGGCCAAAAAGTGTATTATACAGAGAAGGTGGGGTGCTGAGAGGCTTCCCACCACCGAGAACAGACTTTCAACAACACAAAACAGCCTTTGTTTAGGTGTGTAGCGAAATGGTTTTGTTTATTTTCACTACTGTTGGAGCCCTCGAAGGGCAGTGGAATTCCTTGTACAAGCACAGAGCCCAGCGCCTGGCAGGGCGTTAAAGAGAACTCACTAACGCTCTGGACCAGTAGCCTGGTAAACCCTCCCTCCGGAAATCTCATTTCCATTTGATTTCAGGAGTGAGTCTGGCATGAACGCCCATTCTGCAATATTGGCTGTGTACGCCAAACGACACACAGTGACACACATATATCCAAATAAGGCAACCTATTTTGGGCATGGCCGTCGCAAAAGTCCCGTTGCGTCACATAGTCTGGAGGTGGTAAAAATGAACTGCTGATTGGCTGAAGGGGAAAAACGATCATTGGCTGAAGGGGTTGTCAGTCAACTGTATTACTCCCGCCCAACTCCAGCCCACAGCCAATATTGCAGCATGGGCGATCAGGCCAGACTCACTCCTGAAATCAAATGGAAATGAGATTTCCAGAGGGAGGGTTTACCAGGCTACTGGACCAGGGCTAGGGGGTTAGCACTTTACATTTGAAATCTGAACGTTTATGTAGATGTAGCAGTTGTGAATGTAAAAACATTGAAAACCAGGAACAAGTGGGTCCATGACGCTTGTGACACAGTGTGTGTGTGTGTGTGTGTGTGTGTGTGTGTGTGTGCGTGTGCGTGTGCGTGTGTGTGTGTGTGTGTGTGTGGATCACAGCAGTGGGACGAGGAGAACTCAGTCATCAAAACGGAGCCTACTGGCTGGTCTATTGATCTCAATATTGCCTATTGTTCTCAACCAGTGGTCCTTGGGGGGTTACCAGGGGGTCCCCAGCGAAATTAGTTAACATCGTGTCACAATCATTTTAACCATTTAGCTTTGGCCATTAAAAAATAGCAGATATACAAGCTCATTGTGCGGCACCGAGTGCCGCACAATGAGCTTGTAGATCTGCTATTTTCGAAAAATCTTGAAAATGTGTGCACATATCTTTGAATATATATATATTTTAAAGCAAACATTTTTAACTAAAATCTTGGCCCCTGGGGGTCCCTGGCACAAAACATTTTCAGATGGGGGTCAGCGGCCAAATGTTTATCAATGTAGGGGTCCTTGGCATGAAAAAGGTTGAAAACCACAGATCTACAAGCATTGATCCCCAAAAACAGATCTACAACCAGTAACAACACCTCACCATGCATGCAAACGCTGTGTCATACCTGCAGTGTGTAGTTTGATGTTGTCTGTGTAACAACAGACATACCTGCAGTGTGTAGTTTGATGTTGTGCGTGTAACAGACATACCTGCAGTGTGTAGATCATTGTCCACATCAAAATCAATGTCCAGCAGTTTGTTTTGTTTCTCCAGCAGAGTTTCTAGTGTCTCTATCTCTCTCTGGACGAGGTTGCACATGAACTCTGCAGCCGCACTGAGGCGCTCCAACACAAACACTCTGACAAGCTTCACACAACCAACATCAGCACCACGCTGCTGTTTGTCCAAAACACACAATATCTCCTCTCCCACCCACGTCAAGTGTTCATTTATCTTCAGCCGTATAGACTCCATTTGACACGTTTTTACCTCCTTTATGGCACGTTTTTCACCGAGATCAGCTCCGGATAGCTGTGTTACGCGAGCAAGCTCGGATCACAACACAGAACACACACTTACTTCCGTCTTCCGGATCAACGTGTTTCACACATGCGCATTGAAGGATCCAGGCACTGTTGTCTTCTTAGAGCCTTTCGCCCCCTGGTGGAAGAGGTGTGTAAGTGAAGATAGAGCCTCCTGTAGCTGTGGAAAGACAGTCTGTCCTCCCTCACTGTGAGTTGTGTGTTTGATACACGCACGCACGCACGCACGCACGCACGCACGCACGCACACACACACACACACACACACACACACACACACACACACACACACACACACACACACACACACACACACACAGTTGTCTTATTTGCATTTGCATTTACATTTTGGCATTTTCACTCTAATTTAAAAATTTAAAAACTAGGAGTCCTTTAGTTTAGGGTGTTTCAGGGGGACCCCAGCAAAATGTGCTAACCACATGAACCCTAGCATCATGGGCATGTCATAATAGGCAAACATTCACAGAAAATAGGCAATCTACAAGCTCACAGTGTATTACAATTCAACACTTTGAGCTTTTACATCAGCTAATTTGGTCAAATATTTGGTTAGGGGGTAAAGGGGGGGGGGGCAATCAACAAAGTGTTTCATATAGCATCAAAATCATGACTATTTTAACCTATTTTATACGTAGGATATTTGAATTGCCTGGTACATTGTGAGCTTGAAGATCAGCTATTTACCAAAACAATCTAAAAATGTGTTTGGACTTGGGAATAATCTTGAAGAATGTTAACAACACAGATCACAGATCATCACTTTATTTTATTCTCACACCACAGAAACCGTGATAGGATACACAGGACCACAATGGAAACAAGCCCATGGGGCTTTTTGTGTTATCCTTTTAGCAATGGTTGTATAATGTACCACTGAAGTATTTGCAAACTGTTAATAAAGTATTAAATCAATCAATGGGTGTCAAAACAGGTCTAAATGGATTAAGGCCGAAAAGCAATGGAAGTGCCATAACAGAAGCAGTCAGTCAGTCAATATGACGTGCTCCAGTGTGCCCACATGCTTATCTCTGTCCATGTGGGAAGCCTTTATGAATACACAACGTGTGGAGCACACACTTCACTCCCTCTATAACCCCCCCCCCCCCCCACGCACGCACACACACACACACGCACGCACGCACGCACGCACGCACGCACGCACGCACGCACGCACACACACACACACACACACACACACACACACACACACACACACACACACACACAGTTGTTGAGGTTTGTAAAGGACTGCATAAGGGGACTGGTTCTATGGGGTTATGCTTCATTCGCCCCCGGGGCGTCGGTCAAGACACATTTGACAGGAGAGTGAAGAGGGTTTATAGTATGGCAGCTTTACTGAGGAAGGCACAGGTAGGTACAGGCATACAGGCATGGCATGGGTTGCAGAATGGGTAGAATGAGTACAGGCACTGAGTGCGAGTGACAATGGGTCACTGTATGACAATGTGGTTCTGCAGTAAATACAGAAAGACAATAACAGGTGTGAGTACCAAATACCATACATAAATCACAATATATCACACTACTGCAATAATATAATATAGGATGCAATATAGTGGGCATTTACACTACACAAGTTATCCCAGTACTGATGTATCATTATATGATCAGACAATAATACCAATATCAAGATAAGTGCATTAACTTCCCCATAAACATTAGTTATCAATACACCTTTACATACAGGTTGCTCACTATCATTAAACATGAACCAATTACTCCTGTAATAGTCACTGCAGCCTTGCACTGTGCTCAAGTGGCTTGTTAATTGGACATCAAAGGGCTGCACAGCTGCAGGTTGGAACCCTAATAGGGCATCGCAGTTGCGGCCACTTCCGGGTTCCACTGCAAAATACTCAATGCATTTTTCCCATTGACATTTCCAAAATCAATTAATTTAAGCCTAGAATCAAGCCATCCAGGGTCCTGGTGAATCATTACCATTAAACATTTTTTTCTGTGATTTATTTTATTTTATATTTAATGATATGATATACTATATTTAATAAATACCGTTTGTTTTGCCGTTTTCAAAAATTTTTTTTCACAGAATCAAACGTTTTATGGTCATGATTCACCAGGACCCTGGATAGCTTGATTCTAGGCTTAAATTAATTGATATAAATATTTTTGGAAATGTCAATGGGAAAAATGCATTGAGTATTTTGCAGTGGAACCAGGAAGTGGGCGGGAACTGCGATGCCCTATGGCGACGCCCATGAAGTACACATGGCCAAACTTATCACAGACCTGACTTGCTATGAATAAAGTGTTTAAACATATACATGCGCACATGAGTCCTAAATGCACTCTCACATGTTACATGACATTACATCCCAATGAATATAATGAAGGTGTGCTTAATGCACGCACTGTAGCAAACTGACATGAAAGGAAAGGAATGATCACTGTCAATCAAACAAGCCATGGAGAGAAATAAACACAATTATCCTGATTAAAATGTACCTAGAAAATAGATTCCAATATGTACAAATACATAATAATAAGTCTGAATTATTGAGGGTCACATGTGGGGTCCCAGAGGGATTGGTCCTGGGGCCAAAGCTTTTCATCTTATATATCAATGAGATATGCAATGTCTCCAGGAAGCTGGATTGTGTCTTGTTCGCTGATGATACAAATTTGTTTTGCTCTCATAAAGATCTGAGGCATCTTCTGGATACAGTGGAAATGGAACTAAAAACAATAAAACAATGGTTTGATGCAAATAAATGAGCATTACATTTAAATAAAACGAAGTTTATGGTATTTGGAAATAGACAAATTGAACAAAATATACAAATTATGATAGATACAATAAAAATACAGAGAGTCTATGACAACAAATTTCTTGGAGCGGTTATTGACCATAAGTTGAGCTGGAATCCCCATATAAATCAATTAAAAACAAAAATATCAAGGGCCATTGCAATACTGCATAAAACCAAAGACATTCTCTACACAAATTCATTATATATTCTGTACAAATCCCTAATAATACCACACATCACATATTGTGTTGAAGTCTGGGGAAACACATTTAAAACAATAAGTAACCCAATATACATACTTCAGAAAAAAACAATAAGAATTGTTAACAAAGTGGATTACTATGAGCCAACCAACACTTTATTCATAAATTCAAACAGTCTCAAATTCAGAGAACTAGTGGACTTTAAAATCGCTCAACTCATGTACAAAATCAACAGCATGCTCCCAGACAGTATCCAGAAGATGTTTCATAAAAGACAAACAAAGTATAATCTCAGGGGTACATGCATTTACTCAAAAGAAAAATGGTACGTGCCTTCTGTATGATTTTATTTATCATAGCATATATACTTGTACAGTACTGCAAACACGTACATGTACAGAAAAGTATCTTGTCCTTGTACCTTGTTTCCTTTTTTTTCTCTTTTGGTTGTTATTTTATTTATCTCCATTTTTCTTTGTTTTGTAAAAGGGTAGGCATAATAAGCAATGCTTCAGCCTATACCTTTTTGGTCATAAATGTGGGTATCTTTTCTTGATAACATTTTTTATTTTATTTTATTACCTATTACTGTAATGTTACCACAAATTGACTGACTGAAATAAACTGAATAAACTAATACAAAAAAGACACACACACTGAGGAGTCACGCCTAACCTTTGTCCTCTCTCTGACACAGAGACACTGAGGAGCGAAACCCAAACCCAAACCCAGCATAGAGTGGTTCAGTGAATGTGGACTGGAAGGTGTGCAGGTGTGTCAGTGTCAGTGTGTCAGAGGACATTCTGTAGAAGGACAGAGTGCCAGCAGGCCAGTCCACATACACTCCTACTCTGTTGGAGCCAGAGGGACGGACAGGGAGGACAGTGTGCTTCTTATTGTGCTGCACAGTGTAGCTGTTATCATTACCATTACATGTCAGCCTCCAGGACTTGTCGCTGAATCCAAAGAGACTGTCATCACCCTGTCTGTTGATTCCTCTGTATGTCACTGCTATAAGAAGCCATCTACTCCACTCTACCTCCCAGTAACAGCGTCCAATCAGACTCTCTCTACACATCACCTGTGCCCTGTCTTTAAATCTGTCTTGGTGATCAGGATACTTCTGATCCTCTTCCACACGTGTCACCTTCCTGTTGTTCTCAGACAGAGAGAGGTATATGTGTGCTGTGTTTGGATCCAATGTGAGTTCACACACATCTGATAAGAGGACAAGATACAATACAACACCAGTTTACAAGCAAATACAACTTAATAATACATATATTTTGCTGAAAGGAGTTTATCCGTTCCCAGGCTAGAATTTCAGGGACGCACGCACGCACGCACGCACACACACACACACACACACACACACACACACACACACACACACACACACACACACACACACACACACACACTTACACAATACACACACCTGCTGAAATCATAAAGGATCACACACGAACGCACAAACACATATGTACACACATTCATGTATGCATGCACACACTGTGTTGATTCCTGTGTGTGTGTGTGTGTGTGTGTGTGTGTGTGTGTGTGTGTGTGTGTGTGTGTGTGTGTGTGTGTGTGTGTGTGTGTGTGTCTGTGTGTGTGTGTGTGTGTGTGTGTGTGTGTGTGTGTGTGTGTGTGTGTGTGTGTGTGTGTGTGTGTGTGTTATTTATTAATTTATATATTTATTTATATGTTTTTATTGTATTGTACAGTAGAGAAACAGGAAACAGCCAGAGAGTAGAGGAGTGACATGCAGCAAAGCAGCCACCAGGCTTGAGAATCAAACCGGAGACTCGCTGTCAGACATCAGAGCCAGTGGTGGACACAAGTAAATACTCAAGTAAATATTGAATTCTTAAAATAGTGAAAATCCGATCAACAAGCTCACAACACGTTCACAATGCGTTCACTGAACGTGTTGTGAACTTGTTGATCGGCTATTTTCATTTGAAATAGCGTTTACAGTAAGTGGTTAAAGTCAAAAGTACAATATTTCTATTTGAAATGTAAAGGAGTGAAAGTCATCAGCTTTAAAAAAAACTAGTTGAGTTCTCACATGTTTTACTTAAGTAAAAGTATAACTACCGCAATGTAGAAATGTGAGTAGTAAGTATTGGCATCAAAATATACTTAAAGTACCAAAAGTAAAAGTACAAGGGTTCAAATGTATAAAGTGCATACAAAAATCTGTGATGCGACGCGGTGTGAGCTTGTAGATCGGCTATTTTCAAATAGTCCAAAGTGGTTAATGTATGTTTTGTAATAATAATCAAAATCTACAGAAGTAACTAAACATTTCAGGTAATTGTAGTGGAGTAAAAATACAATATTTTCCTCTGAGATGTAGTGGAGTAGAACAGTGGTTCTCAACCTGTGGGCTGGGACCCTCAGGGGGGATTGTGGGGATAATTTTCCCCAGATGATTTGCTTAATGTGCAACATTGTTTTCTCACTCAACAGTAAACAAACCAACAAACATATACAGGGTATCTGCACATTTATAAAGTGACATTTTAACCCATTCGGGTTAAAATGTGAACGCATCTGTGTAACCACTTTATCCATATTTTATACTTTGGCTATTCAAAAATAGCAGATATACAAGCTCATAGCACACTGTGAACCTGTAGATCCGCTATTTTAGAAAAATATTTTTAAAAGGAACATTTTTTACTCAAATCTTTGCTTCTGGGGGGTCCCTGGAACAAAATACTTGACATGTAAAATGTTTTCAGCACCACTGAGTAACAGTAGCAACATACATTTTTTTCAGAAAACTGTTAGGGTTTAGAAGATATTTGTAGAATCCCCAGATCAAAGCTTGGAAGTTGCAAATGCTTGCTTTAAAAATAGATATATGTATTCGAATTTTTGCAGAAATATAAATAGTGGATCTACAAGCTCGTAGCGCAGCACATAGTGCCGCGCTATGGACTTGTAGATCTGCTATTTTTGAATAGCCAAAGAAATCTAAAAATGACACAGATTCTTTCCCAGGTCTAAATGGCTTAAGGACTTTTAATACCTCTAAAATGAAGAGGTAAGAAAAGAAAAAAGACCATAGGCTACTGCGTGAAAAGTAACTAACAAACTATACTATAAAAATAAACCTCCACATTAACAATTTACCAAAGATAAAATGATATTACACACCAATAGGCTACAATTGGCATCCAAGTGTACGGGAAAGGTATATTTTACATGAATGCATCATCTGATCAACTTCAAATGTGAATCACAAATTGAGGGGCCTCTACACAGTGCAGTCGAAAAAGCTATTTCACTTAGACCCATAGAGGGCACCATACATGTGACAAATAACAATATTGCAGAACCCCTGCCTACAATCTACACTAAATGAGGTACAATGTGACAATGATTGTCAAAAAGTGTTTTGATATTCCACTCTGTTTGCTGGCTTATAATTTCATATGTGGCTTATTTTATTTATTTCAGCAACCCCAAATTGGAATCACATGTTGAGGGGCTTCTATAGTATTAGCTGTATGAGCCTGCAAATTATGGTTATTATTATCCTCATTCAGAGTAGGATGTGAATGAATGAATGCCATGCTGCTGTGTGTATGAGCTGTTCGTCTAAATAGCTGGATGTGTGCTTCTTTGATATCATGAATAAAACAGAATACACACTTACTTAGCATGCTCTTCCTCAAACCTGGTTTCAGCCAACACTCCCCACCATGGTCGATACTGGGGGTGGAGGAGAGGCAAAGTCAGACTTGCACATTCTAATAGAAACAATGCATTTCAATGCATTTACACAATTAAACAATACAGTACAATATTACATTATGAGTGACAAAATTATTCCCTAATCTAAACCTAGTAGATCACATTGGGACAAAGTGACATCAAGGCCAAGGGTGAAAGCTCATATTATCTAATGTTCAGTGTACTGACATGATGTGATTTGAGTATAGGCCTACTGTATTAAAAGGTTGCTAAATTTGTGTCTCAATGAGTTGTATGGTTTGCTTACTTCCTGGTTTTGTGGAGTAGGCTACATTTTTGATGTACACTATCCATACTCATCCGTCCCTTAAAGCGTCTATCCACAACTTATTTTAGTGAACAAAATGCTATATTGACCAATCTGTAGAACAGTGGTTCTCAACCTTTTCAGGCAACGACCCCCCAAAATAATCATATGCGAACTGGGGACCCCCCAACCTGACAAGCACTAGTATAATTTAGTTTGACTTGGTTCTACATCGCCTATTTTTAAACATTTATTTTATTATTTGACAATTTCACCAGTATTTATATTATAGTTTGTTAATTACTTTTGGCATTGAAAAGGTCTTAAAAGTACTTAAATTGTCACTTCATTGTCGTCTGGGAACCGCCCAAAAATCATGGGTCCCGACCCACAGGTTGAGAACCACTGTGGTAGAGTATAATATATATATATATATATTTTTTTTTTTTTCATCCCTCGATTTTGTAACCCTTTTTTCACCCGTTGCCAATTTTCTAAGTCATCCTGGGCACTACACTCCCCCCACCCGCCAAGGGAGGCCAGGGCCGAGCTCATGCCTCCTTCAATGCTTGAGAACCAACTGACCTTCTTGTCACCTGACAGGGGGTAGTTTCCCTGGTTGGACGTAGCGCGTGGAAAGAACATGTTATTCCAACCAGTTCCCTTCCCCTCCATCAGGAGCCCCGGCTGACCAGGGGGAGGCAGTATAGTGACCAGGATTACTACATGTTTTTGTGAGGGTATTAACTACCCTAGGAGACACGGGGAGAACATGCAAACTCCACACAGAGTAGGCCCTTTCGCCAACCCCACCTAGGGTATGGGCGCTGATGACGCGGGGGAGAAGACACGCCCCCAGCGCCCACAGCATCCCCGGCGGGAATCGAACCCAGGACCTTCTAGCTGTGAGGCGACATCGCTACCGACTGCGCCACTTTTAGAGTATAATAATAATAATAATAATAATAATAGAAATATTAATAGTAATTATAATAATAACAATAATAGTATTAATAACAATAATAATAATAATAATAATAATAAGGGTAAGAATAATAATAATAATAATACAATAGTACTCAACACACTTTACATATGGGGAAGAATGTTAATTCAATATAACTAACACTGTGGTGGTTGGAGGTGGTCTCCTTAGTCTTCTATTGAAACATTTAGAACTTGGTCGGGTAGGAAACCCACTTGTTGAACACAAATGGAAATAACTTGCATTCCAAAAATGTGCTCTCCATTATAGCTACATTTGTCCATAGAAATGAAGAGAACTGAATCTGTCTTCTTTTAAATCCTTTTTAATGCATCTAGTTTTTAATCAAATTGATTGTGTTAACTTTTACGCAATATTCTATATGTTGCGCTGCTTTGTAAGAAATGTGCTGTATTTCTAAGTTGGAACTTATTTCATGTGAGGACATTTAATTATTTTATTAAGAATGGATCTACCACAACTGTGGGACATAAAAAATACTGTGGTTGTGATGCTCTTTTATAGTCATTCATTTCACGCACAGCTGTATAAGTTCAGTGGTGTAAACATTCTCCCACGGAAAAATATCTCATCATAAGTTATATTGAAAATAATAAGCAGGAGAGACATGCGTATCTTGATAATGTTTTATATTACAGGATCAGGTCTTTGCTGTAATGACAGCCTAAAGGCCAGTTCAGCTCAAAGATTCACAAAGAGATGGGGACATTCACACACAGATCAAGTCTAATACCTAAGAGTGTCCAGTCTACTGTGTGGATCCTTCATAACAGCAGATAACTGGGCCACGCCTAAGTCTCCTGGATGATTAAAGCTCATGTCCAACACTCTCAAGTGGGAGGGGTTTGACTTCAGAGCCGAGGCCAGAGAAGAAAAGCCTTTCTCTGTGACCAGACAACCTGACAACCTACAAACATGCACGCACACACGCACGCACGCACGCACGCACGCACGCACGCACGCACGCACGCACGCACGCACGCACGCGCACACACACACACACACACACACACACACACACACACACACACACTGAAAAGTTTTGTAAATTGTCTTGCATTAAATAAAAAAAAGTTATTTTGGCTGTTAAACATTTAGTCTACTTCCCAGAATAAACTTCACATTTATACATTTTATAAAATACATTACAAGGGCACAAATATTTTTCAGTTGTTTGTGATGGCACTCGAAACATTATGTGTCTCAGTGCTTGAATACACACACACACACACACACGCACGCACGCACGCACGCACACACACACACACACACACACACACACACACACACACACACACACACACACACACACACACACACATGCGCGCGCGCACACACACACACACACACACACACACACACACACACACACACACACACACACACACACACACACACACAGTGAAAAGTTTAGCAAATTGTCTTGCATTAAATATAGAAAGTTATTTTGTCTGTTAAAATATTTTTGTCTTCTCAGAATATAAACTTCACAATGTGAAGTTTATATTCTGAGAAGAAGACAAAAATAATGTCATGCTTATTTTAAATATTCACCTGTTCAACACAGTTTCAGGAATACTTACCTCAGAGTTTCCAGTGTACATTCTGGACTTCCCAGTCCAGCAGAGAGCAGATCTACTCCTGAATCTTGTATGTCATTGTTACATAGGTCCAATTCTCTTAAATGGGAGGGGTTGGACTCCAGAGCTGAGGCCAGAGAAGAAAGACCTTTCCCTGTGACCAGACAACCTGACAACCTAAACGCACGCACACGCGCACACACACACACACACACACACACACACACACACACACACACACACACACACACACACACACACACACACACACACACACACACACACACACACACACACACACACAGATGCCCACACATGCACAGTGAACACATTTTCACACATTTTCTTGCATTGAACATAGAAAAAATGGTCTACTTCTCAGAATAAACTTGCTTATTATTATTTTTCTTATCTTTAAATCGTCACCTGTTCAACACAGTTTCAGGAAACTTACCTCAGAGTTTCCAGTGTACAGTCTGGACTTCCCAGTCCAGCAGAGAGCAGATCTAATCCTGAATCGTGTATGTCATTGTCACTTAGATCCAACTCTCTCAGACTACAGTTGGAGCTGAGAACGGATGACAACTCCTTACAGCATCTCTCTGAAAGATTACAGCCACTCAGGCTATAAAGAAGTTTTAGTGATAATATGTTTTGTATATTATTTTCTGTAAAATAAATATCTATATATATTAAATGTGTCATGTTATCAGTGCACTTACATAGCTCTCTTTGAGGCCTTAAGCACTGGTAGCAGCCTGAGAAGAGCCTCCTCTGAAGCACAGTATTTCTTCAGGTCAAAAATGTCCAGCTCCTTTTCTGATGACAGCAACATGAAGACCAGCGCTGACCACTGAGCAGGAGAGAGCTTGTCTGTGGAGAGACTTCCTGATGTCAGGTACAGTTGGATGTCCTCCTCTAAAGAATGATCATTCTGCTCATTCAGACAGTGGAACAGATTGATGCTTTTCTCTGGAGAGGGATTGTCTCTGATCTTTTCCTTGATGTACTTGACTGTTTTATGTTTGGTAGGGAACCTGTTTCCTGTCTGTTTCAGCAGTCTTTGCAGGAGAAACTGGTTGGACTCCACTGAGAGGCCCAGCAGGAAACGGAGGAACAAGTCCAGGTGTCCATTTGGACTCTGTAAGGCCTTGTCTACAGCACTCTGGTAGAGGTCATTTAACTTAGGTTTAATTAGCTTGGACCACTTGGAGGTTGTTTGTTGTTCTGACAGTATGTTGACACCAGTGTTGACAAAGGAGTGAAAGACATAAAGAGCAGCGAGAAACTCCTGAACACTCAGATGAACAAAGCAGAACACCTTGTCTTCGTACAACCCAAGCTCCTCTTTAAATACTTGCGTGAACACTCCTGAGTACACTGAGGCATCTCTGATATCAATGCCACACTCTCTCAGGTCATCTTCATAGAAGATCAAGTTACCTTTCTCCAGCTGTTCAAAAGCCAATTTTCCCAAAGACAGAATGGCCTCACTATTCCTGTCAGAATGAGCCTGAGCTCTGCCATGGTACTTGACATTCTTCTGTTTGGACTGAACCACCATGAAGTGGATGTACATCGCAGTCAGGGTCTTTGGCAGCAGTCCTTTCTCCTCTGTTCTCAAAATGTCCTCCAGAACTGCAGCAGTTATCCAACAGAAGACTGGAATGTGACACATGATGTGGAGGCTTCGTGATGTCTTGATGTGTGAGATGAATGCCATGGCCTGGTTCTCATCACTGAATCTCTTCATGAAGTACTCCTCCTTCTGGGGATCAGTGAACCCCCTCACCTCTGTCACCCTGTCAACATACTCAAAAGGAATCTGATTGGCTGCTGCAGGTCTTGAGGTTATCCAGATGTGAGCAGAGGGAAGCAGGTTCCCTTTGATTAGGTTTGTCAGCAGCACGTCCACTGAAGTTGGCTTCGTGATATCAGTCAAGATCTCATTGTTCTCGAAGTCTAGAGGAATCCGACACTCATCTAATCCATCCAAGATGAACTCAACTTGGGACCCCTTTAAGCTGGAGATGTCTGCTTCCTTGTTTCCACCAAAAAAATGATGAAGAAGTCCCACCAAGCTGTAATTCCCCTTCACCAAATTCAGGTGTCGGAAAGAGAATAGAAACATGAAGTGGATGTTCTGGTTGGCTTTGCCTTCTGCCCAGTCCAGAGCGCACTTCTGAGTTAGGACTGTTTTACCAATGCCAGCCACTCCCTTTGTCATCACTGTTCTGACTGGTTCATGTGTTCCAGGTAAAGGTTTAAAGATGTCTTCAGGTTTTATTGTAGTTTCTGGTCTAGCTGGTTTATTGGATGCTGCTTCAATCTGTCTAACCTCATGTTCTTTATTGACCTCTCCACTCCCTCCCTCTGTGATGTAGAGCTCTGTGAAGATCTGATTCAGAAGTGTTGGGTTCCCCTCTTTTGCAATCCACTCGGACAAACACTGACACTTCTTCCTCAGATTAGACTTGAGTTGTTGTTGTTGTTGACTGACAGCAGCAAGGGTTTCTAAATTATAAAAAAAAAAAGACTTCAACACTAAATCATTTCGACCTATTTGTTCCCATGGTGTAAGTTTTGTTTTCCGCGTCATCCAGCTGATTGCTGCCTAAGTGGTCAGACTTGAACTTAGGGGGGAGCAGTTAGGGGTTAAGTATCTTGCTCACGGACACCTCAACACATTGCCAGGGACGAGAATCAAACCTGGATCCGAATCAAACCTGTTGGGAAACAGGTGGCCTCTCTACCCATTAAGCTATGGCCGCTCATGTGCTTAAGATGATATAGATAATCATATATAATGAAAATAAAATAATACAATCAGATTGCTTTTAAAAATGTGCAGAATAAAAGTATTGCCCCAAAGAATATTATGATTGTGAAATAATCATATGAGTAATTTTGTTTGTTTGTTCCGTTTTTGTTGGGTAAGGTAGGTGTTTTCCCTAAAGAGATAAATGGTGGGCAGGTGCTGTGTTACAATGGTGCAAACTGCATGCGTGCTGCCTCATAGACATTACTCAGGGAAATAAGGAAACATTTGCAACAGAGGGGTTGTGATGGAGTATGTTGCAGCATTTGGTCGCTGAATATTGTTTACAGCAACTTTAATGTAATTGAGACCAAACACATCATAAAAGATGGTAATTGAAAAAAAACAAGTTTTTACTTGACATGATGAAAAAAGCGAGGGATTGATCTTGCAACAATATATGTCCATCTTTGAAGAAAATATGCTTACCCATAGACTGGTCACTCTTCATGGAGACACAGCTGGGTACAGGAGACTCTGCTCTCTGCTGATGAACCCTGACAGGATGATAAGCAAGATGAAACATTATATATCGTCACTGTCAGTTTTTTTTTCTTTTTTATAAATCAACGCCAGTGGTGTAAAGTAACTAAGTACATTTACTCAAGTACTGTACTTAAGTACAATTTTGGGGTACTTTTACTTTATTGGAGCAAATATTGTACTTTTACTACGCTACAATTATTTGAAAACTAGGGGTTACGTAGGTAACCCCAGTTTTATTAGTTCCGTAGTAAGATACTTACTTATGGGATATCATCGCTCTCAAAGCGATGCACAGAGCACAACACATGAACTCCCGGATACAGTCTTCGATTGGCTAGGGTTCTGTGACGCAAACCGGAAACGGTCAGGTTATAAAACCCCCAGCATCACTAGGTTCGCCCTCTGATACCCTTCACTCTGCACGCTAGGTGAAGCGCACAGAAGGGGTTTCTGGTAAGTATCTTACTACGGAACTAATACAACTGGGGTTACCTACGTAAACCCTAGTTGTCTCCGCCAGGAGACTATGTTTTCACTTTCCGTCCCCCCCCCCCCCTCGGCCAAGCTAACATTGGTCAAGCCTCACGTGACACGCGACAATACGTTCAAAGAGTGTGCTCTGATTGGCTAGTGAGACGCATGACGTATAGCGGCCTATAAATAGATATGTCACTTTGAAAGAGTCTTGGTCTCTTTCAAAGTGAGGTAAGACAGGAATAATCACGAAATGGCTGAGAAATGGCGGAGCAATACATTATGGTGTCAACTGGTGTCATCACAATACGTAATATAAATAGCTTAGACAGGATTAATCAAGAACAGTACTTTCCAGTCACAGTTGATGACACAGTGCAACTAACTCTTATTATGCAAACTGAAGAAGCTAATCATTGTCTGCAAACTGATGAAGAAGCAAAGGCGCAACGCCTATCATCAAAGTTCCAATCTTGGAATAAATTCCAATATTTGCTGGCGGAGACTTGTGCTCCGAGGAGCACATTTTCTAGTTATTATTGTCGTTCCTTCATAAGATACTTACTTATGGGACACATAAACGCCCCCTGGGGAGTCCCAGGCAGCAACCCTACCCAACCAGTACGCCCAAGGTCACAGGTCATGCCCCCCGGCAAGGCCCCGACCCCCAGACGCATGACCTCTTGGGTCAAAAGGAAGGGAAGCAAGACAGGGGCCTGCCAGACAAATCTAACCTCTCCCAGAGAGAACAGACCCCTGTCCCACCCTTTCATCCCTGGACCTGGCCCAGCCGGTCCCAGGGAAGTAGAAAGGAGACCACCAGCCAGGAGAAAAGAAAGCCAGCCATGGGCATACGCCAACTTCTCCTGACCACAGCCCCACCTTGCTCAAGCCGCGAATGACACCCCCGGCGCCATCGTGGTTGAGCCAGGGTCACAGAGGTCAAAACCTCAGTCAAGGTTTCACAGCGGGCGGCCAGCAGTAGGAAAAAACGTGCCTCCAAGGCACGTACACTACCGTCCTGACCGCCACAGGCCCCCCACACCAGAGGACCGCGAGTATCAACCCCAATGCCGCCACCCCCTGGTTGTGGAAGAGGAGCCCCCCACTAGCCCTTGACGGGCCAGACCCAGAGGTCCAATTCCCGAGGGGACCTGTGAAACACTTTGTCCCCGCCTTGCCTCAGAAGGTCTCTGAAAAGCGGGAGAGGCCAAGGCCCGGCGTAGAGGAGAGGAGCGATCTCCGACCTCCACACCCCCCATGCTGGAGCCACCAGCAGTACAGTCCTGCCCTGGACCCTGACCCTCTCCAAGGTGGAAAGGATCAATTCCAAAGGCGGGAAAGCATACAGCAGAACGTCTGGCCAGATGTGTGCCAAAGCATCCACCCCCAAGGAGGAATCCTTGTGATTCAAAGAAAAGAATCGTGGACACTTTGCGTTTCCACCTGACGCAAACAGGTCAACCTGAGCCTGTCCAAACCGGAGCCAGATCAGGTTTGCCACATGCGGGTTGAGAGACCACTCCCCGTACCGAAGCTCGCCTCTAGACAGCAGATCCGCGCCGCTGTTGAGGAGACCCGGTACATGGGAGGCGTGTAATGAGGCGTAATGAAGTGCAACATGCTCCATAGCGTCATCTCGCGTGCCAATCTGTCCAATACAACGGAACCAAGGCCCCCTTGCTTGTTGACATAGCACATCGTCGTGGTGTTGTCCGTTCTGACCAGAACATGACACCCCACAATGCGGCTCTCAAACCGTCTGAGGGCGAGGAAGACCGCCAACAGCTCCAGGTAATTGATGTGGTATTCCTTCTGATCGGAACTCCACACCCCCCTGGCTGAGTAGCCTTCGTGGACAGCCCCCCAACCTGAGAGGCTAGCGTCCGTGGTAATCACTTTACGTGACACCACCTCGCCCATCCTGACCCCTTCGGACAGGAAGGACGCCTGCGACCACAGCTGCAGCGTCGTCACGCACCAGGGAGATATCACCACTTTTCGAGATTTCATGGTTTGCGGGATCCTTAGACCACGCATTCACCTCTGAAAAGGCCTCATGTGGAATCTGCCCAGCCGGATCAAGTGTATGGCCGAGGCCATGAGACCCGCTGCTTGCATGCATGTCCTGTACGTAACTCTGCGCCCCACGCGTAAAGAGCGCACACATGCCAGGAAGCAGGCTATCCTGTCCTGCGACAGGCACGCCACCATCGTGGTCGAAACCAGTGAAATTCCCACGAAGGTGGCCTGTTGGGATGGGATCAAAACACTCTTTTGAGTGTTGATCGTGAACCCCAGGGATGTCAGGTGCGCAATGGCCAACTCCGTGTGCCGCGCCACCTCCTCCCTCGACCCTGCCACCAACAGCCAGTCATCTATGTACGTCGCCAGACTGTTGGCGTAGCGGGGCGATAGCCGCGTCCGTGCATTTCACGAAGACCCGAGGGCTCAGTGACATGCCGAACGGGAGCACCGTGTATTCGTATATTTTGCCTTCAAAGCCAAAACGTAGGAACTTCCGGTGCGCGGGGTAGATTGGGACGTGAAAATAGGCATCTTTAAGATCTATACCCGCCCACCAATCCCCCTGACGTATCGAGCGTAACAACGTGGCCGTTGTCAGCATTCGAAAATTGAAGATCGTCAGAAACCTATTTAACCTTTTAGGTTCAGAATAGGTCTCACGCCCCCCCCCCCCCCCCCTTTCTTTTTCACCAGGAAATATTCCGAATAGAAACCTAACCGGCTCTGATTCGGGGATAATTCTCTGATTGCACCCTTGCTCAGTAGTGACACAACTTCCTCTCTTAGCGTTACAGCCGCTTGGCCTGACGCTCGGGAAAAGATAACCTCATCCGTCAAGGGAGGCTTGCAGGAAAATTGCAATCTGTACCCTGTTTTGATCGTGCGCAGGAGGATTTTAGTACTTTTACTTTTGGTACTTTAAGTACATTTTGATACCAATACTTTTGTACTTTTACTCAAGTAAATTTGTATTTCCGGTCTTTTACTTGTAACGGAGTACTTCTGCATTGCAGTATTGATACTTTTACTTAAGTAAAACATTTGAGTACTTTTCCCACCACTGATCAACCTTTGCCCTGTATTTTCACATCTGCCTTTTATAGCGCCACCAGGAGGCCAACTTATGTAAAACATTATTTTTATATCAGTCCTTCCCATTTTATCCAAATTTCACGCAAATCGATACACATGATCTCTATAGTCATGTGATTAAGACGGATCTGTTTCATTTTTCATATTCCATCCTGATTGGCTAAGATTCACATCTAAAGTTTGCAGGAGTGGCATGTTTTGAACAGAATGCTGCAAATCATGAACGCAGCGTCCGATTGCGGTCAAACTTTGCACGCACATTCACACTACGTTGAGGAACAAATGCCACCCTTTTAACATTGGCCTGTTATAGCGCCACCAGCAGGTCTAATTTAGCAACACACATTTTTGGAACAAAATGCCTCAAATCATGAATTCAGTGTCCGATTGCCGTGCAAGGCCTAAGAAAAAATGGCACCCTTTTCACATTGGCCTATTATAGCGCCACCAGGAGGCCACAATAACCTACCTGACCTGGCGGTGACCTGTGTTCTAGTTGGATGTGTAATAATCAAATTATTTTTGACCTTTGATCAGTATAGTCTAATAAAATAATATAATCTGTTGTTTTCTGTTTGTTTTACATTCTCACCTCGGATCAGTGGAGTGGTGTCCATCTTTGAAAAATATAGGTTCACCCATAGACTTGTCACTCTTCATGGAAACACAGCTGGGTACAGGAGACTCTGCTCTCTGCTGATGAACCCTGACAGGATGATAAGCAAGATTAAACATTACATTTATTGGGCCAACAAGTCACAGTAGTTGGTAGATATTAATTATGGATCTAGTCATATTTAAAATAGGACACAACATTATGTTGTTAAATAAATTATAATCATTTATATTTGACAACTTAGATTTCAGATATACTGTCTGCTGGTGAGAATAAAGTGCTTTTTAACATTGTACAGCTAAATATTAAACATTATGATTATATGAGCTGTTTAAACATGTTGTCCAGTATCAAAGTCTAACAACATCAGAATGATAATAGGTCAGCACTCACAACACAATGACAGACACCTTGGTCAGGTGGTTTTAGTGTGTAATAAATGTTGTACATTAACTATATTTTAATCTACAGTAAACTGCAGATAAGCAGATGCCCAACTAGATTTTCTGCCATTTTAGATTTTCTTCAAAACACAGTTTTCACTGATACAGATGTTGTACAAAATTCACACAAATCGGTCTTTGGAGTCATGAGATAAACATGCATTATTCAGATTTGTCAATCAATTCCATTTTGAGCACGCTTCCAAAAGTGCTTTGTCTTCTGCCCATTGAGGCCAACAAAAAATGCATTTGTGGTGGCACACACAGTTGTATCATAATCGATGCTGCTCTGGTTCTTGGATGTGATGCTATGGGAGTAAAATGGCAATATCAAAAGTAGTCAGACAAATAATCTAATTACTTTTTACTTATGATAAGTAGTCTAATAAAATTACATTGTCAATGTTTTTTCCTATTAGTTTTACATTCTGACCTCTTATCAGTAGAGTGGTGTCCATCTTTGAAGTCAATATGTTTACCCATGGAATGGTCACTCTTCATGGAGACACAGGTGGGCACAGGAGACTCTGGTCTCTGCTGATGAACCCTGACAGGATCATAACCAAGATTAAGCATTATATTTTGATAGAGTTAATCTTGATTGATCATAATCTGTCTAGTGTCCTAAACCTGCTTTAAATGTCAAATTAATATAATGATGTTATATTGGCCTAATCCAGTCATGTTAAATGTGCTTCTGTACTCTCCTATTCTCTCTCTGTCTATGCAAGGTCAAACTAGCTATAGGCTTTCTGTGGCTATCTGTTGTTTTGAGAACACTATATCTCGGTGTTCTTCTCCAATGCATAACCCTTCTTGCAGTGTCACAAAGTCACCACTGACCAGTGACTGGTCAGAGCCGAGGTCAACGTGTTGTTTGAGACATGTGGACGCTGTTTGTCCAAAGATAAACGGTCACACCATCATCATCATCTTCATCATCTACCATCATCATCCTCATCTGACGACAACGTAATCATCACTCTCATCCAATCCAAGAAGTCCACCTTCGCCTCGAAAATCATCTATGTCACATCCTATGATGTCATATATTTATGTTAACGGATACTGTTAAAATCCTGTGCTTTCTCTGTTTAACGGGAAAGAGACACGACCGATGATGCGTTAACACCTGTTGATACTGTAACCTTCCATACTCTCTCTGTCTGAATAAGATATTTCACTACATCCAATGGCTGCCTGTAATCGGAGTCTGTTTTTTCTTTGTCGCCTTTTATGAAAGTGTCTGGTACTTTGTGTGGGTGATAAGGAAAAAACAGCTACATCATATTTATTGGTCAACCAGGAGACCTGTGTTCTAGTTGGATATGTAATAATCAAATTATTTTTTATCAGTATAGTCTAATAAAATAATATAATCTAGGGGGCACGGTGGCGCAGTCGGTAGCGCTGTCGCCTCACAGCAAGAAGGTCCTGGGTTCGATTCCCGCCGGGGACGCTGTCGGCGCTGGGGGCGTGTCCTCTCCTCCGCGTCATCAGCGCCCATACCCTAGGTGGGGTTGGCGAAAGGGCCTACTCTGTGTGGAGTTTGCATGTTCTCCCCGTGTCTCCCAGGGTAGTTAATACCCTCACAAAAACATGTAGTAATCCTGGTCACTATACTGCCTCCCCCTGGTCAGCCGGGGCGCCTGATGGAGGAGAAGGGAACTGGTTGGAATAACGTGTTCCTTCCACGCGCTATGTCCAACCAGGGAAACTCCCCCCTGTCGGGTGATAAGAAGCGGCCTGCTTGCTCCTCATGCATTGAAGGAGGCATGAGCTTCAGCTTGGGCTCTCCCTAGGCTGGCAGAGGGTAGGTAGTGCCCAGGATTACATAGGCAATTGGCACTGGGTGAAAAAATGTGGGTTACAAAATCGTGGGATAAAAAATATTTAAAAAAAAAAAAAAAAAAATAATATAATCTGTTGTTTTCTGTTTGTTATACATTCTCACCTCGGATCAGTAGAGTGGTGTCCATCTTTGAAAAATATAGGTTCACCCATAGACTTGTCACTCTTCATGGAGACACAGCTGGGTACAGGAGACTCTGCTCTCTGCTGATGAACCCTGACAGGATGATAAGCAAGATGAAACATTACATTTATTGGGCCAACAAGTCACAGCAGTTGGTAGATATTAATTATGGATCTAGTCATATTTAAAATAGGACACAACATTATGTTGTTAAATAAATTATAATTATTTATATTTGACAACTTAGATTTCAGATATACTGTCTGCTGGTGAGAATAAAGTGCTTTTTAACATTGTACAGCTAAATATTAAACATTATGATTATATGAGCTGTTTAAACATGTTGTCCAGTATCAAAGTCTAACAACATCAGAATGATATCAGGTCAGCACTCACAACACAATGACAGACACCTTGGTCAGGTGGTTTTAGTGTGTAATAAATGTTGTACATTAACTATATTTTAATCTACAGTAAACTGCAGATAAGCAGATGCCCAACTAGATTTTCTGCCATTTTAGATTTTCTTCAAAACACAGTTTTCACTGATACTCCTACAGATGTTGTACAAAATTCACACAAATCGGTCTTTGGAGTCATGAGATAAACATGCATTATTCAGATTTGTCAATCAATTCCATTTTGGCCATGATTAATTTGCTGGAGGGGCCCATTTCACAAAACAATTACAGAAATCATGAATGCAGTGTTCAAAATTAGGTTCCACATTGAGGGGCCTCTACACAACACAGAGCCAAATATGATTTCACTTACACCCATTAGGAGCAGTGTTGCCATATTCTGTGAGAGAAACAAGCAACCAGGTCTAGGAAAACCAGCCCAAAAGAAGCATCTATGGGCCACATGAGTACTTTAACATGTACATCAGCTATTTGAAAATAGCAGATCTACAAGCTCACAACGCGTCGCGATGCGACGCGTTGTGAGCTTGTAGATCTGCTATTTTCAAATAAAATCTTGCGGGGAAATGATAATAAGCAGATCTGGCAACCCTGATTAGGAGGTGTCACTAATGCTACAAAAGTTCAATGTCTGTTGCGAAAACATGTTTTCTTCTTCACAAAATTAGTAAAGTATGATCTTGTTAGTCATGACAATGAATGAACTCCCACACCCAGTCAACCCCAATGATGTTGAGAGGCCTACATAGAGCACGCTTCCAAAAGCGCTTTGTCTTCTGCCCATTGAGGCCAACAAAAAATGCATTTGTGGTGGCACACACGCACACACAGTTGTATCATAATCGATGATGCTCTGGTTCTTGGATGTGATGCTATGGGAGTAAAATGGCAATATCAAAAGTAGTCAGACAAATAATCTAAATACTTTTTTTTACTTATGATAAGTAGAGTCTAATAAAATTACATCGTCAATGTTTTTTTCCTATTGGTTTTACATTCTGACCTCTTATCAGTAGAGTGGTGTCCATCTTTGAAGTCAATATGTTTACCCATGGAATGGTCACTCTTCATGGAGACACAGCTGGGCACAGGAGACTCTGGTCTCTGCTGATGAACCCTGACAGGATCATAACCAAGATTAAGCATTATATTTATTGGTCAACCAGTCACAGTAGTTGGTAGACATCTAAATACTGTAGGAAACCTGTAAAATAGGACACACAACATTGTTAAATGAATAATCATTAGTCATATTTGATAAGTCAGATTTCAGATGTACTCTGACAATGAAGTTCTTTATAAAATTGTACAGCTATATATTAAACTTTATGAACCGTTAAATCAACGTTCAGTATCAAAGTGTATCAATGTGAAGATGATATCAGACCAACTCAACACAATGAGAGACACATTAGAGGTCAGTTGGTTTTAGTGTCTATTAAATGTTGTACATTAACTATGTTAATTTATTATAAAGTAGCCTACAGTAAACTGGAGAGAAACAAACAACGTAAAGTAACCTTTTACTCTAACAAAACATTAAATACAATTAAAGAAATCTCTCTTTTTGTGTTCAGAATTAGCATTATCGTCAGAGGTGGGGCTACATTTGTTGTCTTCACCAGACCGACAGACTGGGACGCGAAGACTGTGTCTATGATCTGTCCGTGTGTGTGTGTGTGTGTATGTATGTGTGTGTGTGTGTGTGTGTGTGTGTGTGTGTGTGTGTGTGTGTGTGTGTGTGTGTGTGTGTGTGTGTGTGTGTGTGTGTGTGTGTGTGTGTGTGTGTGTGTGTGTGTGTGTGTGTGTGCGTGTGTGCGCGCGTGCGCGTGTGTGTGTGTTTGTGTGTTTGCGTGTGTGTGTGTGTGTGTGTGTGTGTGTGTGTGTGTGTGTGTGTGTGTGTGTGTGTGTGTGTGTGTGTGTGTGTGTGTGTGCAGCTAATCTCGGACAATACTGGATCGATCGGCATCAAACTTTGCAAGCACACTCCCAGTTGGCCAGGGAATACACTCCATGTCAAATGTTGCAATCGCACTCATGGTGTCACTATAACAGGCCACTTTACATTTTGGCATTCAGACCAGTAATCTTATGACTTCTGATCTCTGATCAGCAGAGCCTAATAAAACTAAATAATGTGTTGTTTTCTGTTTGTTTTACATTCTGACCTCTGTTCAGAGTGGTGTCCATCTTTGACAATAGGTTTACCCATAGACTGGTCACTCTTCATGGAGACACAGCTGGGTACAGGAGACTCTGGTCTCTGCTGATGAACCC
The DNA here is from genome assembly GCF_963454915.1 of Gymnoscopelus microlampas. Lineage (NCBI taxonomy): Eukaryota > Metazoa > Chordata > Actinopteri > Myctophiformes > Myctophidae > Gymnoscopelus > Gymnoscopelus microlampas. The sequence goes on from NC_139953.1 coordinate 9,570,283, forward strand.
TGGCAGGATGATAACCAAGATGAAACATATTTAATGGTCAACTACTCACAGTCACAGTTGGAAGACAACTAAAGATCTAAATATGTAACCAGTTATATAAAATGTTTACAGTCAACAGTGCTTCATGTTGGGTTTTTTTGTAATTATAATCTGCTTAGTTTGTTTAACAGGATATTCCTGGAAATACCTTTTAGAACACACAACACTGGGCCCTGTACCAGTAATCCAATGCTGCTGCAAAGCTGATATCAAGACCGAGTACAGCTGTAACACATGCAGTGTTACAGTTCTCAAAAACTGCTTTGAAACATAATCTGAAACACTTTATTCGGGCATTAGCAACAGCAATATACAAAACACGCAACTGATACAAAACTAGAATTAAACTCATAACAGTCTTTGCTACCCATCACTGGTTACCTCTAAGTTTTAGAATTGATTAAAAGATTTTACCGCTCTTTTTTAAAACCTAAATGGTAAGGCTCTTGCCTATATCTGTGATCTTTTAACTCCCCATGAGCCTGGCCGCTGGCTGTGATCCTCCAGCAGGGCCTACTGATGGTGCCAAAGTCTCAGCTTGTCACCAAAGGCAGGTACACATTGCAGGACATTTGGTCCGATGTTGCTGTTGCCGACCTTTTTTGGCGCTCGCCGACAAAACCTTTGATTGGTCTTTGATCGGCGAGCTAATGCTCGCTCTGTGTGAAAGGCTCCGCGAGACGAGATGGCCGCGATTATCCGCTCTGCGACGACTTTCGGACCGTTTTCAGATAACTACCCTGTTAGATATTCAACTGTGTCGCAGACAGGACAGCAGACAATATCATACAATATGAAAGGAGCTACGACCACCATGCGAGGAGATGAACGCTACAGCCAATGAGAGCACATTACAGCCACCGTGGCTATGGAAGGTCGGTGGACCTGATCCCAACCAACAGATCCCCCGCATAGTTACCGTCCAGTCCTGTATTAAGTTAAACATTATTATAAAACAGAATGAGAGTGAGCGAGTGTGCTCGAAGGGGGGGTTTATTTGAGACTATTGCACAGAGATAGAGAGAAAGACAGACACAGAGAGCGAGCGATCTGTATATATGTGTGTGTGTGTGTGTGTGTGTGTGTGTGTGTGTGTGTGTGTGTGTGTGTGTGTGTGTGTGTGTGTGTGTGTGTGTGTGTGTGTGTGTGTGTGTGTGTGTGTGTGAGAGAGTGTTGCCAGATTTTGCGAGAGAAATAAGCAACCAGGTTTGTGAAAACAAGCCCAACAAAAGCGACTATGAGCACTTTAAGCCTATATACAAATACATTGGATACTTGAAAATAGACGATCTACAAGCTCACATTGTCGATAGGCTATTTCTAAAGAAGAAATTGTGTGTGTGGGGGGGGGGGGGGGATATTTTCCAAATCCACAGATCTGGTATGGGGGTCTATGGCACAACATATTTTCAGAAGGGGGAGGTCTGCGCCTCTGCGGACAATTAATTATTATTATTAATTTGGGGGTCCTTGCCATGAAACTGGTTCAAACAACATTAGGAAACAAGGCCAAAAAAGCAACTACACTTTCAAGCAACTTTACAGAAAAACAATCCCAAAGTCGCTTATAATAAGCGGACATGGCAACTGTTTTCAGACAATGTATCATAGTAAGAATAAAGTGCTTCATAACATTGTGCAGCTAAATATTAAACTTTATGATTATATGAGCTGTTTCAACATTCAGTTCAATTTCAAAGTCTAACAACATCAGGATGATATCAGGCCAACACAACACAATGACAGAGAGATGACAATAAGAGGTCAGGTAAGTAAGTACATTGTATTTGTATAGCACTTTTCACAGAGAGGACTCAAAGTGCTTTACATACAGCAGAAATAAAAACAGCAAAAAAAACATATAAATGATTAGAAACAGAAACAAAAACAAAAACACAATGCATCTCAGAGAAAAACAATACAGCAGACATATTTCACCATTGGAGGAGAAGCTCAATGACATTACCCAAAAGCATGTTGAAACAGTAGTGTTTTTAGCTGATTCTTAAACATATCCACCGACGCTGCAGCTCTCAGGAAAGGGGAAAGGGGAACAGACTTAGACACATGAGGGCCTACTGCAACAGAGAAACATCTACCAGAGAGATAGGACATGAACCATTCCAGGGCACTCCCTGAGACTCCCACCCAATTTCTGAGCCTGTTAGTCAAAACAATCCAAACTGGTGGTTTTAGTGTCTATTAAATGTTGTACATTAACTATTATAAAACTGCAGAGAAACACTCCCTGTCTTCATTAGACACGTTTACATCATGTTAGAATAAATACACATTTATTTTGAACATTTAACATGTTTTAGCTGCTGTTTTTGTTATTTCACCTAATCTTTTTCAATGTAGAATATATTCTCTAAAACCATACATGGGTGCAACTGGCGGCCCGGGGGCCGCATGCAGACCCCACCTTAACTTAATGCTGCCCAAGGGTCAATATCCAAATACTGACATAGGCTATTATTGTTTCAGCTGTTTCAATTCCAAGTTTGCAAGTTTACATGACCCATTTACTTTAATTACTACAGCTCATTTCATTACATTTCATAGCATTTTGTATGTACAATGTATTTGTGTTTGTTCATAAATGTAATAAGTATTACTGAATGCATTTGAAATAAATGAATACATCTTAAACTGAATAATATGTGTTAATATCCCTAGATTGTGACTATTATGGGCAATTTGAGTGATGGGGTTTACAGTGTACTACTGGTGAGAGTGCAGATTCACAATATGGTCCCTGGAGTGAGGGTGGACATTCCCTCTCTATCATCAAAGTTTGTCCTCCTCTGCTCTACACATACATTCACACTTTCTTAAACCACTGTTTTTATGTTTGATCAAATATGTTTCTACTCTTTTTTCCCCCACCCAATATTGTCATTATATCAATACACTACCCACACATTTCTGTGTTTCCACTGCTGTTGTATCGTAGCGCCCGACAAACCCGGCAGAGGTGTCATTTCATTTAAAAAAGAACTAGAGGGTGGTAAAAAAAGTGACCACTTAAGCCTGATTTAAAACAAATCTGATGTACAAGCTCACAACGCACTGTGATGTGTTGTGAGCTTGTAGATCTGGTATTTTTGAAAAAGATTTTTTTTTTGAAAAGTGCCAGTTTTAAAGTGATAGATGAATGTATGGTCGCAGATATAAAAGAGATTTATTTGCAAAAATCAGTCAGAGGTGGAGTAAATATGAATAAAATAACTGCATTTTTAGGTTATGTGAAAGCTAGTGGGTGGAAATTGCCATTTTCTGGAACCCCAAATGACACCCCTGGCCTACGGCTATGTCATAAAAATAGGGGTTTTATTATTCCGTTCAAGTTTAAAAAACAAAACAAACTGGAAAACAAATGCAGTTTATAGGTGTATAATGAAAACTAAATAACAGTCAACTAAATTGTTCATCTTATAACAAGTTGTTCTAATGCAGCTGAGGTCAAATAACTAAGAATAGAAGTAATAAAATTAAAGATTATTAGTCAGGACAAACAACTGTACTGTTCTGCTACCCAACTTAGCCACATAAAGTAGCATCCCATATTCTGGGCATGTTATACTAGGTGAACATTCGGCTATAGCAGATCTGCTGTTTTCACCAAAGAGATAGGGTTTTCTGCAGTTTTCTGGTTCCACTTCAAAATAGTCAATGCATTTTTCCCATTGACATTTCCAAAAATATTTATATCAATTATTTTAAGCCTAGAATCAAGCCATCCAGGGTCCTGGTGAATCATGACCATAAAACGTTTGAAACTGTGAAAAAACTTTTTTGAAAACGGCAAAACAAAGGGTATTTATTAAATATAGTATATCATATAATTCACTTAAAATTAATTAAAATTAAATTTAAAAAAATCACAGAAAAAAATGTTAATGGTCATGATTCACCAAGACCCGGGATGGCTTGATTCTAGGCTTAAATGAATTGATATAAATATTTTTGGAAATGTCAATGGGAAAAATGCATTGACTATTTTGAAGTGGAACCAGAAAATGGCCGCCACTGCTATGTCCTATTGTGTCTGGAGGGACAAAATGAGGGGGTTGTTAAAATGTTTAGAAATATATATTTTTCAAACATCTTCAGGATCTTTTGAAAATGTACAGTATACATTTACATTAAAGTGGTTACAACGATTTTGATGCATATTCATTAATTTAGCTAAGCACCACCTGGAACCCCCTCAAGGATAGGGTGACCATATTCTGAATTCCCAAAAAGAGGACACTTTACGCATGCACGTGATTTTTTTTGGGGGGTACATCAAAGTCGGTAGGCTACATTTGCCACGGAGACATACGTTCTAGCTTTGCAGGCAGTACACTCTGCTCCCCATTTGTCACGGCCCAGAAAAAACACTGGTACTTTTTCCACATTTCATCTGTGAAATTGCTTTCGCGTTTCTGCATTTTCATTCACTCGTGGGGGCAGTGCATGCGTCCGCCTTTCACGTCTGGGAATCAATGAATGACAGGCAGCGCGATGTACAGTATGTGCTGTCCAGTGTGTGTGTGTGTGTGTGTGTGTGTGTGTGTGTGTGTGTGTGTGTGTGTGTGTGTGTGTGTGTGTGTGTGTGTGTGTGTGTGTCTCGTTGCTGTCACTGTGTGCATGTAGCCTATCAGCAGTGTTGCCAAGTCTTGTGAGAGAAATAGGGAAACATACCTCCAAAAACAAGCCAGAAAAACAAGCCAAATCTTGTCCAGAAGTTGTGATAAATAAGCAGACATGGCAACACTACAGTACAAACTCTCAAAACCCCGGACATTTGAAGGATTTTATAAAAAAAAATCCGGACAGCCCCAGGCCGGACAGCCCCCCAAAAGAGGACATGTCCGGGTAAAAGAGGACGTATGGTCACTCTACTCAAGGACCCCTGGGGACCCCCACTTTGAGAACCACTGTCTTAGGCGAACATAATGTCAGTCAGCACATTGGTTACATTATGCTGTGTCTGGTGATGTAGGTAACTTTGTTTTCAGATGTAGGCTACTACTTAGTACTGTAATGTCTCATAGTAAGCATAAAGTGCTTCATTAAATGACACAGCAAAATATAAAACTTTATGATTATATGACTTTAAACATGTTGTTCGGTATCAAAGTAACTTTGTTTTCAGATAACGTCTCATAGTAAGAATAAAGTGCTTCATAAAATTGTACAGCTAGATGTTAAACTTTATGATTAGGCTATACGAGCTGTTTCAACATGTTCAGTATCAAAGTCTAACAATATCATTCAGGGTGATATCAGGTCAACACAACACAGTGACACAATTTTAGTGTCTATTAAATGCTGTACATGAACTATTATTATAATCTACAGTAAAGTGCAGAGACACACTCCCTGTCCTCTTTAGACACGTTTACAATATATGAGATTAAATACACATTTCTAATGAACATTTAACATATTTTAGCTGCTTCATATTTAGGCATGAATTGTTGTTATTTCATCCTAATCTTTTTCAATGCGGAATATACTTTCTATAACTATACATGGGCAAGTGGTGGCCCGGGGGCCACATGCAGACCCCACCATAAATGCTGCCACGGGACAGCAAATACTGATATATATATGTTACAGGTAAATTGGCATTCCAGGTAAATTGGAAAAGGGGCGCTTGTTTTCACCGCCCCCCAGGCAACTCTGTAGAACCAACGCTGGAGGGCAATGCAAGCCAGACATGAGTCCCACACCACACACACACGCATGCAGACACGTGCACAAACGAGCACGCACACGCGCGCGCACACACACGCACACACACACACACACACACACACACACACACACACACACACACACACACACACACACACACACACACACCCGCGAACAGCCTTATTCCATGCAGTTGAAGCACAAGGGGACGAGCCTGAGGGGGCGGGGCTGGTGGGCTATGTTAGTGCAGTGAGTGGCAGTTGGGGCAAACTATAGAGGGGCAAACGCAGTCCCCACAACATCATTTATGATTCTGTGCCTATCGGTACATAACTCGGACGGCTCTTAGTCGACTAGCAGACGATCGGCCTGGAGGCGCTCGGGCGCGACGCCTCGACCTCAAGGTCTGCTGAGTCGGCGCGCCTCCGTCATGGTCCAAAACTATACTATACTACCAAAACTGGTCCAAAAAAAGTAGTCCGCGGTTGTTTGAAAAAGTAATGTCCCAAGCAGGAGTCAAACCCAGACTCCCAGTGGTAGTGGATGGGGAGTCCAATGATTATCGAAGTGCGCCACTGAGGCCGGTAGTATGTATATCCATGTTGTCGCGATCGTCCTCGCATCAAAGCCCCGCCTCGCAGCCCCGCCTCGCAGCCCCGCCCTGCGCCTAAAAACAAGCGCTCACCTTCCAATTTCCCTGGAATGCCAATTTACCTGTGACATATATATATATATTATTGATTTCAGCTGTTTCAATTCCAAGTTTGCAAGTTTACATGACTCACTTTAATTTCTACGTTTCATTGCGCTATGTTTCTTCCTTTTTTATGTCCAATGTATTTGGACATGTTTGTTCATAAACATAGTATTACTAAATGTATTTGAAATGTGAAATTAATAAACAAATACAATCTTGAACTGAATAATATGTGTGTTATCCCAACATTGTGACTATTCTGGGAATTTTCAGTGATGGGGTTTACAGTGTACTACTGGTGAGTGCAGATACACAATATGGTCCCTAGAGGGAGGGTGGACATAAATGGCCCTCTCCGTCATCAAAGTAATTTGTTTTCCCCCAATTATATTATATATGAATATTTGTTTTGCCCACCTAACATGTCAATACATTCCCCACATATTTCTGTGTTGCCACTGCTATTGTATCCTACTGGCAGTAGACCTGCCAGTGAGGATCCCCCAACAGGAGGACGAACCACCAGACAAACCCTGTTCTAGACTGCTTGGCCTTCGGCTATATCATACAAATAGGGGTTTTATTGTTTTGATTAGTTTAAAAAAACAAACCTGAAATCAAAGGCAGTTTATAGATGTATAATAAGAAAAAAACAACTCTAAGCAAAAATATTTAACTTAAAACAAGCTGTTCTAATGCAGCTGAGGTCAAATAACTACGAACATAATTCATAAAATGAGATTAGGACAAACAACTGTATACTGTTCTGCTAACCAACTTAAGCACGTAACATCCCTATTCTAGGCATGTGATAATAGGCAAACATTTGGCTTTAGCTTGTAGAAGCAAACATTGTGTGAGCTTGTAGATCTGCCATTTTTTGTGAAAGATGAGAAAATGAGGGGGTCCAAGATAGACCCCTGAGGGTCCCTGATCTTGGTTAACTGAAGGTGAGAACAGAACAAAAAAAAAGAACTGAACTGAACGCACAAACACGACTCACCAGGACATACAGTATTATGTTTATATAGCAGTACACCCATTCTATTTCAATCCTGCTTTGACCAATAGAGACAGCTAGCTAAGGTCATTCCTTACCCCTGCAGACCTATCCATGCTTTTATCTCCTCCAGACTTGACTATTGTCATGCACTTTGCAAGAGATAATCAAAGGGGAGCAGGTCAATGTTCAGAAATAAACCCCGGCAGGGTGATTAGACAACGACGATTTGATTGATATTAAAATTATTTCATTGCTTACAGTAATGAAAGTAGTCAGTTAATTTATGCCAGGTGCGTCCAGTGAAATATACAAAGAAACGAATACAAATACCTGTGAGTTTTAGAATGTATTTAAAGATTTTACTGCTTGTTTTTAAAGCCCTGAATAGTCAGGTCCTGCCTCTATCTGTGATCTTTTAACCCATTCAATCCGGGAACGCATCTCTGTCATTTTAGATTTATTTGGCTATTCAAAAATAGCAGATATACAATCTCATAGCGCCAAGTGCCACGATATGAGCTTTGTAGATCTCCTATTTTTGAAAAATCTTGAAAATATGTGCAAATCTTTAAATATATATATTTTTTAAAACGGACATTTGTAAAATAGTTTGTTCCAGGGACCCCCAGATGCAAAGATTTGAGTTACAAATGTTCGCTTAAAAACATTATATATTCAAAGATTTGCACAAATGTTCACGATTTAAAAAAAGAATAGCAGATCTACAAGCTCATAGATCAAAGATGTTAAAATGCCATGTTGCAACCCCAAGAGTTTTAGCTGCAACTTAATTCCATTGCTCAGGAAATAAACAACGAATTACAATAATATAACATTCCCTATAATCAGTAACATGTAGGTGATACATATGTCTATCAAATATGGTTTTATTGAAAGGCAATCAAAGGCTAGATCGAGTTTAGAAAGCAAACAGGTAATGTCCGGTGGCCTCAGTGCGGCTGCAGAGTTCGATTGAGTGTGAGACTAGGACACTCATTATCCCATATGCCATATGTCAAAATGACCGGCTTCACCGGGAATCGCGCGCGTGTATTTTGCTAAGAGATCGGTTACATAGTTTAATTGATATTAATTTATTAGTGCATTAAATTTCCCCATCCACTTTAATGGGAAAATGAAAAAAACTCGATTTCAAGTATTTTTTTTTTCAGAAACTGTAAGGGCTAGAGTTACAAGACTTGGAGGGGAGGTTCATAATTTAGTCCGAAATTATCAAAAAAAAAAGTACACCAGTTGGCCTCATGGTGGCGCTATAAAAGCCCCCTTTACGTTTTGGCCTTTAACTTTTGAACCGTAGGTCGTAAAATAAAAGTATTTTTTCCCCTAGATTCCTTGGGTCATGACTTAACTCCCCATATAGGGGGCCACGCCCATTTGCGTCAGGATAGATTTTCCACCATTTTGAATTTTCTTCAAAACACACTTTTAGCTCCTCCTCCCACATATTTTGTCCGAATTTCACAAAAATCGGTACACATGATCTCTGGACCCATGCGATAAACATCTCCAAGCGGAATTTTTATAGTCCATACGGTTCTTCCATAAATGGCTTCCAAAATTAGCGAGAGGGGCCTGTATTACAAAAAAGGCCAAAACTCACAAACGAAACGTCCGGTCAATCCCAAATTTTAATCACATGTCAAGGGTAGTTCTCAACGAATCCCTAAAAGCCACTTTGATCCATAGGGGGCGCCACAAATGCACAAAATGTAACCGTTTGATGCAAAAACATGATTCTTTTTGGACCAATCCACTCCATTTAAGCTACACATGATCTCTGATGACATGTGACAATGTAATTGGCTTGCACAATTAGTGGGAGGGGCCTACAAAAAAATGTAAAAGCCTGTGACTTAATTTGGACTAATAAATATTTTTTATTTTATAATTCAAAAACTTTTATTATTTAATTGATATTTATTGTTAATTAAATCTATTAAAAGATTGTTTAGGAGATATTTGACAGTTCCTGGGAGGATTCTACCTGGCTTTTGTTGTGGATTATAATAATAATAATGATAATTTCTCTACACTTCTAATAGCCTACATGACTCATATATGCTATTTAATGGTAATATAAGAAATATGCCTACATACTGTATATGAGACACACAGGGCTAAATGCGTATTTGATGTGGCCTGTGGCATGTGTCAAATACATAAATGTGAATGAATACATATTTCTTCTATTACCATTAAATAGCATATATGAGTCATGTAGGCTATAAGAAGTGTAGAAAAAATATGTAGGCCATATGTATATGCCAGCGGTGTAGTCTAGTTTTTGCTAATCTCTCAAGAACAGATTCTGCCCTGCGAACAGCAGAGGTCGCTGTTTTTCATTTTCAGTTGGGTCTGGCTACGCGAGACTACGTTTTTGCAGGATGTGATTCCCTCCAACACACATATATACAGTATCTAATAATAATAATAACAATAAAATAATAAAATAATAATAGAGAGCATATGTTCATCAGCTTGTAATTTTCAATGCAGAACATTTATTATTACCATTTAAGAGTGCAAGAGTGATGCGCCCCATGTCTATGATGCACTATAAACATAATTATAATGTATTATAATCTGCTTATAACACTGTGTAATTATACCATAGTCATAACACATTATACAGCATCCTATAATGACTTTATTTATTACTAAACGTTAATTATTATAATTGTTTCTGAAATTGTTTTAAGCAACAAATGACCACTTATAGTGACTTATAATGACAGTATAATGCATTTTAACAGTGATTACAATGCATGATAATTGGTGATAATAGAGCATTATAACATGATTATGTCTTACAACTATGAGAATTGCCATGGGATGCATAGAAAGTGTCATTATAAAATTGTTTATAACGTATCAGGATCGCATTGTGAGTACTGTTATGAATGCTTATAACTGTATACAGTGTTATATGCATATCACATGTATTTATACTTGACCGTATAAGTCATTATAGAATGCTTTATGAGTTTGTATAACTATAATTATACACAGTGTTATAAGCATATTATAATACATTAAAAGTATTTTTATAATGCATTATAGACGAGGTATGCATAGATAGCAAGTGTTACCGTGTTGGGTAACACTTGCTATGCATCCCATGTCTGGGTAAATAAATGCTGATTAGGCTTATCAATTGTAAAAGCAGTACTGTGATGTATGTGCAGTTTCTATTGTGAATACTATTTAAGTGGCCAAAACAATGGTTATCACGTTAATAGAGGTATAGGAGGCTATGTCTATTGTTCACATTAGTATCAAAGTAGAATAACTGAATAGAGGGAGGAGACACATCTACAACAGAATGGCCTGCATGCTACAGCATTGAAGTGGACATCTTGCCCCCACCCCCTTCTCCTCCAGCATTATAGGCTTGACAGCACTGCTACTGACCTATACACCAAATACACATTTGTCCCAACTATATTCTCTCATACAATGTGAGTGAATAGTTGATCAACAATATAGGCCTGTGACTGACTGTCCTATTAGTCCGTTAGCCCCTGCAGGGGGCTAACGGACTAACAACACGGACTAACAACACTGCAGAGCTCAAGACCCTGATGCTAGACAAGAGGTCAAATCATTTAACTACATATTGAAAACATGTCTCCATTGACATGTATTATTTTTAGTGGTGGGGCTGTTGTTTAACCCATTAACACTGGGAACACATCTGTGTAACCACTTATACCATTATGTAATACTTTGGCTCTTCAAAAACAGCAGATTTAGCACCGAGTGCCACGCTATGAGCTTGTAGATCTGCTATTTTTGAAAAATCTTTAAAAGTTGTACAAATCTTTGAATATATATATTTTTAAAACGAACATTTGTAACTCAAATCTTTTCTTTTGGGGGGGAATCAATATTTTGAGATTGGGATCCGCGGCCAAATATGTAATTTTGGGGGTCCAAATACAAAATATAAAATACAAACATGCAAAATGAATAATAATGATGATATAATGATGATGATAATTAATTAATTGATTAATACATATATTTTCTTCTTGTACAGTATGTGTCTCCAACCCCTGATTCAGAAGAGACAACAGGCTCATTTAAGATGCTGCACTGATTACAGGTAAATCAGCTAACAGCAGCTTCAAATATACTTTAGTTTTATAACTGTAGAGTAATTACTTTGTAGCACACACTTAATTTATTATCACTTTAATTCATTGTCCACTTACCCAGTTGTTGGTTGACTAGGATCCATGCTGCTTACTGGGATCTTGTACTTTATAGATCACTCTGGATAACAGCGTCTGTTGAATGACAACATTGTAGTAATTGTAATAATAGACTGTAGTAGATTGTCAAGTAAATAGTTAAGTTGCAATACCTCTCCATGTTGAATATAATCTGACCACGGTGAAAGTTTGGTTCTCTATACTTTAACAAAGACTCAGTCAACCTTCTAGAGAGAGAGAGAGAGAGAGAGAGAGAGAGATCTAAGTAGTTCTAGGTGTAAACCTTTATGATTGTTTGATTTATTGTGTGATAACTCTGGCAAACAGTTTGTTGTGAGTAAAGGTTCACGTTCACTTAGTTTATTGTCTCCTCAGAGACATTCAAACACACTGACAGTCATGTGACCTCACTGTCATAACTGAGTTCAGACCCAGACAAAAGGACAATTTTACATCAAAATCAAAGTAGTGAACAGATCAGTAAAACTTGCTATTGCTGCTGTATCTTACCTTTGTTTTCCTAAAGCAGTGGTTCTCAAATTGGGGTCCAGGGACCCCCAGAGGTCATTGAGGGGGTTCCAAGGGGTCCCCTAGCATCAAATAAGCGTAACCACTTTAACCCTATTTTATACTGCATGTACAAACGGGGGTCCGGCCAAATACATACTGTATGTGTTTGGTGGTCCTTGACATGAATACGTTTGAGAACCATTGACCCAGAGAGAGAGAGAAAGAGAGAGAGAGAGAGAGAGAGAGAGAGAGAGAGAGAGAGAGAGAGAGAGAGAGAGATATCATGTTATGAGTTTCATAATCAGAATCCATAAACTGGTAGTCCACCATCATGACACTTAATACTCTTTAAAGAGGATCTATTTTCTGATTCCCAGGACAATTCCCTGTAAAATCTTGTACTCTGGACTTTCTCAGAAAGACATCTCCCACCTATGCCTGTCACAATTATTAGATCATCACCTAATCGCAATTATTTGAGCTAATCGCAATTATTTGGCATAATCATCATAACCGTTTCCATATTGAACCTTATTCTACATTTTCAAAAAATTCCAAAAATAGCAGACATACTGTAGCTGATCTACAAGCTCACACAGTGTTGTGATGCAACACGTTATGAGCTTGTAGATCTACTATTTCTGCTATTTTTTGTAGCCCTAGTGCTGTCCTACGCAGCAGTTTGTTACGAGCACACACACACACACACACACACACACACACACACACACACACACACACACACACACACACACACACACACACACACACACACACACACACACACACACACACACACACACACACACACACACACACACACACACACACCACACGTTTTTATTGTATCGTACAGTAGAGAGACAGGAAACAGCCAGAGAGTAGAAGCATGACATGCAGCAAAGCAGCCACCAGGCTCGAGAATCGAACCAGAGACTCGCTGTCAGACATTAGAGCCAGTGGTGGACACAAGTATAAACTCAAGTAAATACTCAAGTACTCAAAGATAAATTACCAAGTACAATTTATTTTTTCATATCGATGCATTGCTGTATTGAATTCTTAAAATAGTGAAAATGGCAGATCTACAAGCTCACAACGTGTGAACGCGTTGTGAGTTTGTTGATCGGCTATTTTCACACTATTTGAAATAGCGTTTACAGTAAGTGAAAGTCATCAGCTTGCAAAACACAAGTTGAGTCCTCACATGTTTTACTTATAAATACCGCAATGTAGAAATACTTTGTTAGAAGATAAAGTATTGGCATCAAAATATACCTAAAGTACCAAAAGTAAAAGTACAAGGGTTCAAATGTATAAAGTGCATACAAAATGTTTTGTAATAATAATCAAAATCTACAAAGTAACTAAACATTTCAGGTAATTGTAGTGGAGCAGGAATACAATATTTGCCTCTGAGATGTAGTGGAGTAGAACAGTGGTTCTCAACCTGTGGGTTGGGACCCCCAGGAGGGGATTGTGGCGATAATTTTCCCAGATGATTTGCTTAATGTGCAACATTGTTTTCTCACTCAACAGTAAACAAACAAACAAACATGCAGTATAACTGTATACAGGGTATCTGCACGTTTATAAAGTGACAGTTTAACCCATTCAAACCGGGAACGCATCTGCATCCATCAAAGATTGGAGTCACGAATGTTTGCTTAAAAAAATATAGGTAGCACTTTACAATAATGAGCCGTTATAAAGCATTTGTAAACGTTTATAAGCAGTTTGTAGACTATTCTTTTTGTTGAATTGTAACAACATTTTAAATGGAAAAAAAAGGTTGAGAACCACCGGTATAGTCTGTTTCCTACAGCCAAGATATCAACTGTCGAAAAGCTGTCATGTGTCAAGGGAGGAATATATCTCTTAAATGTCAACAAGGACCCCTTAGCTGAGAGAGATGATACAGGGACCCCCACTAGATATCAGTGTTGTGTAAATTCATATATTTTTTTGTTTGTTTGCACATGATCTTTTCTAATTTGTCGGATTCAGTAGTAAAACTTGACCGTGGCTCTGTATTTGGTCTGCTCTTTTTTTTCCCCTCTACACCAAATATTTTCACCTCTCACTTCAATCTCTTAAAAATAAAAAAAAACATCTTATCACAAAGATTTGGCTTATGAGGACTCTGAGGACCCCATGTTGGAGACAGTCTTAGATGTCTTAAAAGAAGGGGGAAACATTTGCCGCTCCACATCTTCGTCAGAGCACATATTTTGTCATTGACAGTGAGATACATAGGCTATTCCATTAAAAATATATTTTTTTTCCCCAGGTGCTCAGATGGCACAGGGGTAAAGTACCTGTCGATCACCCTAGAGATTTAGGGTTTCCACTATGTAAAAACATTTAAGTGTAAAATTATTGCCATTGTCAGTCATTTCTTTGTAGATTGTTGGAAGTTAATTATTGGAGGTTATTACTGTGCAATTTTAGTTTACAAAGCCTAAAAGCAAAACAGAAATGTAATGTTCCCATGTTCAACAGTGAAAAACAATACAATTGTTAGTCAATTATTTGTATGACAATTAATCGTCAAGTGAAATTTCATGAGAAGTTTGTTAATTTATGACTATATATTTATTTCTTGACATACATATGAAGCGTATATACTTTTTAAGAATGTATTTATTCTTATGGTATAGCGGGAAATTATGAATTCGAGGAAAAGGGGTGGGAGTTAATAGGTTTTTACTTCAACTTACTCCTTTTTGATATGTTTGTTTAAATTGTATTTCTTATTATTTTTCTTTTTTCTTGATGGCTGGTTGTGTGTGAGCTTAAAGATGCTGCTATTTTCCAAAGATATATTTTGAACTTTATGAAACATTTTAATAACACAACATAATATATCGACACAAAATATTTTCAGATGGGGAAGGGGGTCTGCGACCAAATGCATAGTTTATTCATTTGGGGGTCCTTGACAGGAAAAAGTTTGAGAACCACCTGGTATACACAGTAACCGTAAAAGCTTGAGCACCACTTTACAGGGTCCCCACACATTTTTAGCAATGAATTTCCAAAACTTTTCCAAAACTTTTCCAGAATATTTAGCCCAATTTCCAGGCCTATATAACAATCATTCAGCGCAATAATGTGTCTCTTACTCCTATGTACAATGCCCAAAGATAGGCAGTGTAGCAAAATAAATAAATAAAAAACAATAAAAAGTGTTTGGGGGTGGGCACAGCCGCGAAACCTCGCTGAAATAGAGCCTGCGAGCAAAAATAGGAGCGGTGGACGACGTCGTTGCACGGTTCGTTGTCACTTGCGGTAGGTCAGGACGGTCTCATTCAAAAACATGTATTTTAATGACATTTCATCGCCCGCTCGCGTCGCGTCACGTCGCATCGCTGGCAGTGCGGATGGGGTGTTACACAGCCTGTTCGGCGAAAAACTACTTATGTTACATATTTTGTGTAATGTTATACATGTTTATGAAAAGGTTTTGTATTAAAACAAATCAATAGCCAAAAACAATGCATAGCCAAATATTTTTCCAGGACCCTTGATAAATTCCAGGACCTTTGATGAAGTTTGATCAATTCCAAAACTTTTCCAGTACTGGATTATTATTTTTTTAATTTCAAAATATTTCCAGGAATTTCATGACCGTGGGGACCCTGACTTTAAAGTATGACAGTTATTTACAGCATATCAATGAACATAATAATTATTAGATGAATATGACTTAGTTAAATTAAAATCCTGACAAACGTGGACAGACACCGTGATGCTCATATTGTACTACCAGTAACTGAGTAAGTAAATGAGCTGGAGGGAATAATGCTATAAAGATAAATTATATTACACAAGATGAAACTAATCTGATGCCCCAGCCGGTGGTCATGTACCTCACCGTCTGCATCCTACACATGGTGGAGCAGCTGCACAACATCCACATCGTCCACGCTGACATCAAGCCTGACAACTTCCTACTGGGAGAGGTAGGTTTGGCGATATATCAATATTGTATCTCATCATGAAGACCGGTGCTTCTCAAAATTGGCAGATATACAAGCATATTTTTGTGCAGCATAAACCCTGATACTGACAAAAGACCCCACATTGAAAAATGCATGCAAGAGATGCTGTATTCATACTTAATATTACAATAAAAAAACTAGAACATTGTCTTCTTTTTTTTTGTTATCCTAAGTTCATGAAAAATATTTTTTTTACGCCAGATAACTTGGACCATGGCCTGACTCTGATCGACCTGGGACAGAGCATTGACATGGAACTCTTCCCTCCTGGTACGGCCTTCACGGACAAGTGTATGACCTCGGGGTTCCAGTGCACGGAGATGCTCAGTGGCAGACCATGGAATTATCAGGTATGTTCATAACAACAGTATTAACCAAACTTGCCATCCCTATTTTAGGCATGTCATTATAGGTGAACGTTTTCAACATAGATCATCTATGTTCACTTAACCACTCTACACCAGTCTTTTTGCGCTCTCGACTAAATGTATTTTTGTTTTGCCGAAATAGCCAATCTATAAGCTCACGTCAGACACATTGAGCTTGTAGATCAGCTAGTTTTGGTATTTGTCGTACGACGAAGTGTATATAGAATGAGCACACCATTCAAAGTAATAGGATGAGAATAGAACAGGGTGGCTATTCTCATCCTATTGAGTTCAATGGAGAAGTGGCGCCCTGTTCTATTCGGTTCCTCAAGTTCTATAGGGCTCTGAGAAGTGATTTCGAACTTAATGATTGTAGCCTATGATGGTCTGGTAGACTGAGTATGTGGTGTTCCTTTTTCAGACGGACTACTTTGGCATCGCAGGGACGGTCTACTGCATGCTTTTTGGAACGTACATGCAGGTGAAGAACGAGGATGGAGTTTGGAAGACCAATGGAAACTTTAGGAGGTAAATGTGGTATTTTACTTTGAATAAAATATTTTAGTGGTGCAGTCAAAAGAAACACTTGAGAAACGTAATCATTTTTGATTTCAACAACCCTACTGTCTGCTGAAACTTAACCTAAGGTGCAATTCCTTCCATTGACAGCCCCGTTGATGAGACAAAGTTCAATCTGCTTGTATTAAATGACGATAAACTCACCAATATTGCACCTCTTCAGACGGCTTGGGTTGTCCTCTTTGATTCTGTAAAGACGTTGTTTAACACAAACCAACCAATGTTGCCATGTCATGAGCAACTTTGTCAATAAACTGAATGCATGATTCTTCTAAGTGTTCTCCTTTTGCTGTATTGTACACCTGCATTACCTGCAGGCTTGTGCGCAAAGTCCTTTTGGGGAGCGCTCGTTATAAGTCGCTCACATCCTGCATATGTGCACTTTCAAAACGGGTGGTAGGCAAGATGTTGAGTAAAAAAAAAACTACCCAAAAGGCAAAACCACTTTGCTTACATGCCTGCCGACGAGCACACACGTTATGCAGGTGTAAAACGTGGCAAAAGAACTCTTAGAAGAATCATGCATTCATGGAGTTTCACTGAACATTTCTCATAACATGGCAATGGTGGATTCTTCTTAAAGGCTTTACAGAGTCTAACTATTAATGTTCATTTTAGTATGTATCAGTCATGTTTGTTGATATTGTATGATTATGTGATTCCTCTGCTTTAGTATCCATGTCATTGTCATAAGGATTAGACTGAATGATCTTATGTCTTAAACTAAAGACATTCCCCCTGTATGATTCCTCATGTGTCTTTTTAAACTACCCATTTCAGTGAAGCCTTTACCACAAACTGCACAAGAAAATGGCTTTTCACCTGTATGAGTCCTCATGTGTCTTTTTAGATGATTATTCGTAGCAGAGCCTTTACCACAAACTGAACAAGTATAGGGCTTTTCACCTGTATGACTCCTCATGTGTGTTTTTAGATGACCTGTGCTAACACAATTTCGACCACATACTGTACAAGAAAAGGGCTTTTCGCCTGTATGAGTCATCATGTGTGTTTTTAGATTAGCTTTCTGAGCAAAGCCTTTACCACACACTGGACAAGAAAATGGCTTTTCGCCTGTATGAGTTCTCATGTGTGTTTTTAGATGACTTTTGTTGACAAAGATTTTACTACATACTGAACAAGAAAAGGGCTTTTTGCCAGTATGAGTCAGCATGTGTGTTTTTAGATCAGTCTTGCGAGCACAGCCTTTGCCACAAACTTTACAAGCAAAGGGCGTTTCCCCCGTGTGAATTATTGTGTGACTCTTCAGATTGTCCTTTCTATTAAACACTTTCCCCAGGTCCTGGGACAGCGTGCGCTGTCCTCCCACATTTTGTGTCTTGTGTGATTTCAGTGTGTTTAAAGCTGACTGATCTCCCCTAGTCTCTTCCCAGTCATCACTGTCTTCAGTGTCTGATTCAGAACAGTGTGAAGAGAGGAGCTGGTCATCCCTAGTT
This sequence comes from Gymnoscopelus microlampas, assembly GCF_963454915.1. Classification (NCBI taxonomy): domain Eukaryota; kingdom Metazoa; phylum Chordata; class Actinopteri; order Myctophiformes; family Myctophidae; genus Gymnoscopelus; species Gymnoscopelus microlampas. The sequence continues at coordinate 9,588,866 of NC_139953.1, forward strand.
GGTTGTGATGTTCCACAGTCCTCTACATAAACTTGTGTTTTCATGTGTTCAGTTGAGGTGCTGGCCACAGGCTCGGTCTCTCTGTTTTCATCATCATCTTCACTTTTCACTGCTAGTGACATTGACCCACCAGCCTCTTCAGGTCTTTCAAGTAGCTCCTCCTGTTCTTCTTTAATCTGTGGAGGTTCTGGTTCCTCCTGGACCAGACTGGAGCTCCTCTCATGTTTTGGAGATTTTGATTCCTCCTCCTGGAACAGACTGGAGCGCCACTCCTCTTCAGGGGAAACCTCTTTACACACAGGGGCGTGGAAGAAGTCTAGGAAAAAGATACAATGAGACCCTATAAAAGGTTTGAACTTTACATTATGTAATGCAGTGTTCCCTCTGTTAAATGAAAAGCTTCATCCACTTCAGTGCCCAGGTGCAGGACAAACAAAAGTTTAACAATAGAAAGTAAAGTCTGCACATTCGATAAAAAATCTCACTTGTTTTAATTGCATTTTAATTGTTTTAGTTTCCTTTGTTTCCTGTTTTGTCTTTGGTAGTTGGATGAACTTCAGCTGTACATAAATTCTAAACCATTCAATATTTTTCATAAAATGCCATACAAAAGGTTTTTTGTTTTGGGCATTTAAGGGTTAATGACTAAAAGATGGTTGGCCTCAAAGGGTTAATATGCATTCATCCAAAAGGAAACATGACCAGTTCCACTATTAGACTTAGTAGGAAGCAGATCTGATGCATTTGATTTGATTTCTGTGCATGTTCTATTTCACAATATCACAGTTTAAAGATTACGTTTTTCTGGGAATGAAGGGGTTAATATTTAAAAGTTTACAAATATTGAATCTAATGCACTGTACACATCCACTTACATGGATAGACACTGTAGAAAGCACATTTTAAGCAATTAGATCAAGTATTTTGCATGAAATACCATAGAAGTCTATTTTGGGTGTATTTTTAGTGTTTTGGGCATTAAGGGGTTAATAATAAAAAATGCCCAAGGGATTTCACCGGGCACCCTCTTGAATCCTTAAGAGGGGACCCCCAGCAGCAAGAATCAGTTGAGAAAAAAACTTTAACCGACGAAACCACGTTAAGCCCCATGACTCCCGGACTATAGGTTGTGATGTTCCACAGTCCTACATCACCTGTTCAGTTGAGGTGCTGGCTACAAGCTCTGTCTCTCTGTTTGTCAACGGGGGGGGGGGGGGCAGCTTCCAAATTCCGCCGATTTTCGCCGTTTTTTTTTCTCACGCCGTTTGGTGAAGCCCCCAAGGTTAGTGCCCTGTGCTGCGCTGATTTTATCCCCCCCCAGATTGGGACGTTCACGGCATATTTTGCACCATTACGGTGCGTTCATCATCGGTGACGAGTGCCTCTAACAGCCACTGCTGGCTGCGTGCACACAGCGAGGCGATGCGAGGCGATGCGAGGCGATGCGAGACACTCACACAATCACGTGCAGCATGCGTCCTCTCCCCCCGCGCCTAATGACTGTACATGGGGCCGACGCATGCTTTAGCGTGATTGTGTGAGTGTGGCTTCAGGAAGTAAATTCCTAGCCTCGATCTCCAGGCTTTTATTTTTTAGTTTTGCTAAAAAATAAAAGCTTGGAAATTCCTGTCCCAGCTGTTGGTACGCAAAAGCGCCTTGCGTCGTCTGATGTGCCGCGCATTTTTTTATTTTGGGTGCGCATGCGCACCTGCGCACCAGTTATGTGCACCCCTGATCATATTCACTTTGCACTGCTAGTAATGTCAACGTTGACCCACCAGCCTCTTCAGGTCTTTCACGTAGCTCCTCCTGTTCTTCTTTAATATGAGGAGGTTCTGGTTCCTCCTGGACCAGATTGGGGCTCCGCTCCTCTTCAGGTGAAACCTCCTCTTTACACACAGGTACGTGCCGGAAGTCTAGGAGAAAGATACAACGAGACTCTATAAAAGGTTTGAATCTTGTACCTCCACTGCAGTACCTCAGTCACCAGTTGTGGCTGGAAAAAGTATCAACAAGATTACTCTTTACCCACATCTTCCAAAAAAAAATATATTTATTTTTTAAAGACTTTATTTTTCATTTTTTAACTTGGTCATGTGGACAGCAATCAACAGTGCTGTCCTCAATCAGCTGTCTCAATAATTTCATCATCTCCTCAATCCAAATAAGGAAGGAAGGTGGCATTGTGGATTTCCAATTCAGAAGAATGAAACGTCGCATGACTAGTGAAGCAAAGGCAATAACATTCGATTCATGCTTTGAGGGCTTATATTCGATGGGGAGTACTCCAAAGATGGCAATATATGGATTGGGGTTAATAATTTTCTTGAAAATATGCGAGAATGTTTTAAAGAAATTATTCCAGATGTCTGTCAACGATTGACAGGACCAGAACATATGTCCCACGGTTGCGGGGCTGTGGCTACATCTTGGGCACTTAGAATCTATGTTTGGATACATTTTGGCCAGTTTCTCCTTTGAGTAATGTAATCGGTGAAAGACCTTGAACTGGATGAGAACATGTCTAATACAAAACGATGAAGAGTGGATACGCTCAATACTATGGTTCCATATAGCATCTGGGATCTCTATGCCTATGTCCTGCTCCCATGCCGACTTTACCCCCACCCAGGATAGGGGGTTCAGGTTTTGAATCGCATTATATAGACTTGAGATGGTGCCTTTCTGTGAAGGATTCAGAATTAAACATTCATCAAACTTTGACTTAGCCGTAAGATGTGGAAATGAGGGGAAGTGCTGTATCGCAAAGCTACGAATTTGAAGATACCTGAAAAAATGGGTATTAGGAATATTATAATTTTCTGTAAGTGTAGAGAAGGCAACAAAAGTATTATCCACAAAAAGGTCACCTAAAAAGTTCAGACCGTTTCTCCTCCAGAGCTGGAATGCAAAGTCGGACTGTGATGCAGGAAAAAGATGGTTGGAAACCAATGGAAAGAGATAGCTTATCTGAGTGAGATTAAAATGTTTCCTAAATTGACACCAAATGTTTATGGACTGTTTAACAATGGTGTTGGAGATTTGGGAGAGCATAATAGAGACACCGGGGAAGTTGTTGTGTCTGATTGAAGTTCCATACAAGCCCACGTTGGAGCATTTCTGTTATTTTTGTGAAGTGAACATTTTTTATTTGATGGTGCGCTGACTGCGCTCTGTGCTGAAAATAGTGGCCGTTGTTTGTTTACATTGCAGCTCTCATAGAAGATGCAAGACAAGCTGAATGGGAGGTGAATGAGAGGCAGTCCCTATTATTTCGAAAGTAATTACTTGTAAATGTAAGATCACTGAGTCTTCTCTTCTGCAGCTGGTTAGTTAATACTGAAGTAGAATTAACTGCACAGCTTCAGTGAACCCAGTAATACTTTTACAACCGGAACCGTTGTCCTATTCATGGTACGTTTAGATAGATGCAGGGGTCCATGCATCAATGTAGTCACATTGTTAATGCTGAAATCAATGAACCAATTCATATTGGTCATCAATCATCTTTACACCCTCAGATACCGGCCCACTTTCACCAATACAATTAATAAAGAGAGAGTGCATAAAACTTACTGAGATCCAGGTGGTCTTCAGGTTCCTGTTTAATAGAAACGGTCCTCGCTGGAGAACTGTTCTTCGCCTGCAGACTGGACTCCACAAACTGGTCTGGAATGAAGAAATACAATACGCACTTAATAATAAGGACTTAATAAGGACTTTCATAAGGTCTTTGATATGACATGCATAAGGACTAGACTATATATAGAGACTATAGATATTTATAATATTAAACTTTATGTAGGTATTATAATATTGTTGCTGTGAGGTGGAAACCTCACAGCAACAACAATATGTCCAAACTGTTACTTTTCAGAATTCAAATTCAGAAATAGCAGATCAAAAGCTTGTACATTGCATATTTTTGCTACTTTTGTGTGACACTGTAGTATGATGAATTAGGGCATTATTTAACAAAAGACACATAAAAAGGTTATAATAAGGGGATACAAGGTATCTAACAGCAACGATATTTAAAAAAAGGCAACACGGCTGCTATAATAGAACAGTGAGAATCATGTAGATCTCAGGATTCACTAGCCCTGAAACATGACTGTCATACCATGACAGTCATGGACCCACTTGTTCCTGGTTTTCGTTTTTTTTACATTTACAACTCACACATGTACATTAATTTTCATTTCAAATATAAAGTTGAGCCGGACCGCGGTAAGTACCCTTATCTCCCATATTGTTAAAAAAAAAGCATTTTAATCCGATTGGCGGCCATCTTCTATTATTGTTTTATTTTTTTGTTATGTATCAGAGTGCAATACACCTCCCAACCGGTAGTGTCGGATAAATGGCTGGCAATCGGATTAAAACGCTTTTTATTGAACAATACGGAATATACAGGAACTTAGACATTTTGCGGCTCCACTGTGTGTGTGTGTGTGTGTGTGTGTGTGTGTGTGTGTGTGTGTGTGGATCAAAGCAGTGGGACGAGGAGTTAAACCAGATCTACAACCTAACAACGCCTCACCATGCATGCAATCGCTGTGTCATACCTGCAGTGTGTAGTTTGATGTTGTGTGTGTGTGTGTGTGTGTGTGTGTGTGTGTGTGTGTGTGTGTGTGTGTGTGTGTGTGTGTGTGTGTGTGTGTGTGTGTAACAGACATACCTGCAGTGTGTAGTGTGATGTTGTGTGTGTAACAGACATACCTGCAGGGTGTAGATCGATGTCCACATCAAAATCAACGTCCAGCAGTTTGTTTTGTTTCTCCAGCAGAGTTTCTAGTGTCTCTATCTCTCTCTGGAAGAGGTTGCACATGAACTCTGCAGCCGCACTGAGGCGCTCCAACACAAACACTCTGACAAGCTTCACACAACAAACATCAGCACCACGCTGCTGTTTGTCCAAAACACACAATATCTCCTCTCCCACCGACGTCATGTGTTCATTTATCTTCAGCCGTACAGACTCCATTCCACACGTTTTTACCTACTTTATGGCACGTTTTTCACCGAGATCACAAAGCTCGAGCTGCTTGATTACAACACACACACTTACTTCCGTGTCAACATGTTTCACACATGCGCATTGAAGGATCCAGGCACTGTTGCCTTCTTAGTGGCTTTCGCCCCCTGGTGGAAGAGGTGTGTAAGTGAAGATAGAGCCTCCTGTAGCTGTGGAAAGACAGTCTGTCCTCCCTCACTGTGAGTTGTGTGTTGGATCTGAACTGAAGGTCAAGCTTATTGTTGTCTTATTTGTGTCTGGCCGGCCCACTTGGCACAGCACAGATAATCTACTCACACTTTAGGTGTGTCATTGTCTCCAAGTATCCCCAAATTTACACATTCTAGTATACTGTAGATCTAGACTTGGTTGTTGTTGATCCTGTGATTCTCAAACTTTCTCATTTCAAGGACCCCACTATTATTTATCTCTGGAACCCAACTCTATGGATATGTTTGTTATTAGGAAAGGGCAGTTAACAAAGTGGTTCATATAGCATCAAAATCATGACTATTTTAACCTGTTTTATATGTAGGATATTTGATGTTTGAATTGCATGGTACATTGTGAGCTTGTAGATCAACTATTTACCAAAACAAATTTAAAAATCACACCCTGTGTGAAGGTAGCGGCGCCTTTGATACATTTTTTCATCGATATGTGTTTATAATGTGTTTATAGCCGTGTCACGTGAAGCTTGACCAATCACTTTGTTGACGGGTCTGACCAATCAGAGCGTTGACGGGTCTGACCAATCAGAGCGTTGACGGTGAACACGGACAAAGTCAGGTATAGAGCAGGATCCGCTCTATACCTAAAGGTATCCGGCTAGCGCCGCTAAAAATGTGTTTAGACTTGGGAATAATCTTGAAGAATGTTAACAACACAGATCACAGATCATCACTTTATTTTATTCTCACACCACAGAAACCGTGACAGGATACGCAGGACCACAATGGAAACAAGCCCATGGGGCTTTTTGTGTTATCCTTTTAGCAATGGTTGTATAATGTACCACTGTACTATTTGCAAACTGTTAATAAAGTATTCAATCAATCAATGGGTGTAACAGGTTTAAATGGGTTAAGGCCAAAAAGCAATGGAAGTGCCATAACAGTCCGTCAGTCAGTCAGTATGACATGCTCCAGTGTGCCCACATGCTTATCTCTGTCCATGTGGGAAGCCTTTATGAATACACAACGTGTGGAGCACACACTTCACTCCCTCTATAACCCCCCCCCCCCCCCACGCACGCACGCACGCACGCACGCACGCACGCACGCACGCATGCACACACACACACACACACACACACACACACACACACACACACACACACACACACACACACACACACACACACACACACACACACACACACACACACACACACAGCAAGAACTCTAATTTAAAAACACTGAATGGAAGTATGAGGTGTGTGGATCACTACTGCCACCAGGTGGTCACTTGTAGAACTCACCTAGTGAGTGAACTGCAGCTTGCTCTAACTGGTGATGTGCTCACACACCTCCATGAAGCTGGCAAGTGGAAAAGAAAGAAAAAAATCCTTTCACTTCACTACAGCTAGTGGTTCTCAAAATTGCGTCCGGGGGACCCCCAGGGGTCCTGGGGGGTGGGGGGGGGGGGTTCTAGGGGGTCCGCAGCAAAATTAGTTAACATACCTAATAAAAAGAGCACAGGTGACCGTGCATTTGCGGCTGTGGCCCCCAGACGCGAATAGTCTGCCTCTCCCCATCAGATCTGCCCAGTCAATTGGGGTTTTCAAAGCCCTACTTAAAACCCATCTGTTCTCCCTGGCTTTAACTGCATTTGAGTTTACCTAATTTGTTTTTAACTTTGCACCTCTTGCTACGTGTTAATGCATTTCATCCGCTGATGTTTTTCTCGTGTTTTGATGCTTTGAATTGTTTTTGTTGATTGTTATGATGTTTTTCTTTTGTTTTGATGCTTTGAATTGTTTTTATTGAATTGTTTGGATGTTTTTCTTTTGTTTTGATGCTTTGAACTGTTTTTGTTGAATTGTTTGGATGTTTTTCTTTAGTTTTGATGCTTTGAATTGATTTTGTTGAATTGTTTGGATGTTTTTCTTTTGTTTTGATTAATAGTTTTTGTTTTGACCATGTACAGCACTTTGGTCAGCTCGGCTGTTGTAGATGTGCTATATAAATAAAGTTTGGTTTGATTTGATTTGATCATCAAAATTGGTTAAACCACTTTAACCTTTTTTTATCCCCCTTTCATTTTCTTTTAAATGGAAATAAAAAGGTTGTGAACCACCGGTAAAGTCTGTTTCCTACAGCCAAGGTATCAGCCGTCGAAAAGCTGTCATGTGTCAAGGGAGGAACATATCTCTTAAATGTCAACAAGGACCCCTTAGCTGAGAGAGATGATACAGGGACCGCGACTAGATATCAGTGTTGTGTAAATTAATATATATTTTTTTGTTTGTTTACACATGATGCTATTATAAAAAGTTGAGTTACATCGATACCTTCAAATCGCCAGCCACAAACTGAGGGATTGTCCTTTCAAAGGACTCCAATAACTCTTTTGTTCTGAAAGACAGTTCAAGAGAGAGACAGGGTAAAAATAGAGCATTAAATGAATGAATTATCAGTGTAATTCATTGCTGTTCTGTTCCCACAACATGTTGTATACAGCCAGTATGTTAACGAAATTTAAACAGACAGCCAAACTAGTTTTCACGAGCCATGAAGCGAGCGCCTTACTCCTTTTATTGACTACAATCTTCATCGTGAGTTGTGACAGGTGAAAATTACGTGTAAAACTGTAGCAAATTGTATGTTTGAAGACCGGCAAGGCAGAGCTATGCTCTGTCACTGCGGTTGTTGCACGTCAATACTCGGGCAGGGTGCGCTGCACTCACCGTGGCGTTGTGGTTCTGGAGCAAAGAGACATGGACATCGGCCATCAGCTGTTCCTCTGTGGCTTGGATCGTGTTTAAGAGGGTGGCCATGTCTGTGATCAGCCCCTCAATCCTCTCCTTTATCTTCTGACTCTTCTCCACCTCTTCCTCCCACAGAGCGGCGATCCTGGCCTCCTCCTCATATTGTAGGAACTGATGAAGTCTCTTAAACTAGATGTGCTATTTTCGTTAAAAATATGTTGTGTACAGGGAGCAGTAGTCTAGCTGTGTAGAAGAGGGTCTGTGTGTCTGCAATTTACAACTGGACCTAGACTAGTCTTCTAGCTGCCAAAAGAAATTAACCCCTGCTGTTTTTCTAATTTTGTTTTGCTAATAGAGCCTGTCTGCTTAAAAAGCTGCTTCAGCAGCACTACAAGCTTCTTCTAAATGTGTGGTTCCTGAGATGTGATCATTCTTTTGTGAAAATAGATTTTTTTGTAGATAAAAAGATATGTATATTGGTTTTTCATGATGTATCGATATTGTAGAATGTAGATGGTATATTGTGAATATGTGTCAGTCAGACACACGCACACACACACACACACACACACACACACACACACACACACACACACACACACACACACACACACACACACACACACACACACACACGTGTTAACAAAACACAGACAGAGTGTGTGTGTGTGTGTGTGTGTGTGTGTGTGTGTGTGTGTGTGTGTGTGTGTGTGTGTGTGTGTGTGTGTGTGTGTGTGTGTGTGTGTGTGTGTGTGTGTGTGTGTGTGTGTGTGTGCGTGTGTGTGTGTGCGTGTGCGTGCTTGGTGTGTGTGGGTGGGTGTTTGTGGGTTTATGTCTTGTTCTTCCTCGTTGCTACTGATTTCCTGAGTTTAGAAGCAGACAAGGTCTTATTGACCACAGCCTACCATGCTCATTTTATTGTTTCATCAATCAATCACACATTGCTAGCTATCATTGTTATTTATACAATACCAGTGTCACCACAATCATGAACACAAATAAATGTACAACTTTAATATATATATATATATATATATATATATATATATATATATATATATGCTTTAAAAAGTTGCTTCAGCAGCACTACAAGCTTCTTCTAAATGTGTGGTTCCTGAGATGTGATCATTCTTTTGTGAAAATAGATTTTTTTGTAGATAAAAAGATATGTATATTGGTTTGGTTTTTCATGATGTATCGATATTGTAGATGGTATATTGTGAATATGTGTCGGTCAGACAGACACACACCCACACACACACACACACACACACACACACACACACACACACACACACACACACACACACACACACACACACACACACACTCTGTGTGTGTGTGTGTGTGTGTGTGTGTGTGTGTGTGTGTGTGTGTGTGTGTGTGTGTGTGTGTGTGTGTGTGTGTGTGTGTGTGTGTGTGTGTGTGTGTGTGTGTGTGTGTGTGTGTGTGAGTGTGTGTGTGTGTGTGTGTGTGTGTGCGTGCTTGGTGTGTGTGGGTGGGTGTTTGTGGGTTTATGTCTTGTTCTTCCTCGTTGCTACTGATATCCTGAGTTTAGAAGCAGACAAGGTCTTATTGACCACAGACTACCATGCTCATTTTATTGTTTCATCAATCAATCACACATTGCTAGCTATCATTGTTATTTATACAATACCAGGGTCACCACTATCATGAACACAAATAAATGTACAACTTTAATATATATATATATATATATATATATATATAATATAATATCTTTGATAATGACTTTATTGTCTAACTCATCTACAGCAGAGTTCCTACGCTGTTTGTCAAGTCAGCACCACGTGACCACGTCTATCGGAATACATTCTGTGGTAAAGAGTCTATTGGTTATTCTGCACCGTTGTGTGTTGGTGTGCACATCCACATGCACGTCCGCATGCACGTCCACATGCACGTGAATGCACGTTCACGTGTCTCTAAAAGTTCGTGCTTTGGTTGGACGGTGTTAAAGTCAGACAGCAGATCAGTCCGTTCTGCAGCAGTGAAGCCCAAAGTAGGACAAAGTGAGTAACATTACATTTACATATATTTAGAAATATAGGGAATTGTATTGTAATCAACTAAAAGGCTAATATTGATATGTACATTATTAATACTTAATTCATGTTTTTGTACTGTTCCTTAAAGGGGAAATCCACCCATTTTCAATATTTAACTATGTCATTAATATAGCATAAAGGAGTTGTGTGGAAATAAGAAAAAAGTTCCCCCCTTTTCTTTTTGCCTTGAACTGGAGGATTGATTGTGAGTTTAACATTGCAAATTACAACGTGATGACTCATCATGTTGTAATTTGCAATGTTAAACCCACAATCAATCCTCCAGTTCAAGGCAACACAGAAAGGGGGGAACTTTTTTCTTATTTCCACACAACTCCTTTATGCTATATTAATGACATAGTTAAATATTGAAAATGGGTGGATTTCCCCTTTAAGATGTCTGCAGATGTTTCTGGTCATCCAGATGTTTCTGGTCATCCAGGCCCATCACAGCGTGTGCGGTACAACAGAGGAGTCAGGGCCAGGGTTGAGATGCAGGAGGAGACAGAAGAGGAGGACAGAGTGTACGTCAACATAGAGGCAGACCAAGGCTCCGGAGATCAAGGTATTCATGTATTTATTTTATTTCATTTAACGTTTCCATTAAATGAAATGTAACGTTTTCTTTCAAGATGTTTTTGGGGGCTTTTCTGCATGATAGCATATAGTAGAGAATGACAGGAAACAGGGAGAGAGAGACTGGGAGTGACAAGGAGCAAAGCTAAAAAACCTACAGTATACTTACTCAAACTGTTGCAGTGGTTGTTACACAGGTACACAGATATTATATATCAGGGGCGTAACTACCGTGGGGGCCCAGAGTCATTTTGGGCCCAGAGTCATTTGGGGGCCACGGCCGCCCACCCGTGCCGTCAGTATAATAAAAATAATAAACACATACAATACAGAGATGCAATGACAGTTGAGTTGACCGAAGGTTGGCGGAGCCCAGTGGCTGCTGCAGCACCTGTGCCCCCCCAACAGCTCCAGTGATGAGGGTAGGCGGTATAGGCAGTCTACCGTCTACCTACCGTAGGCTAATAACGTGGAGGAAGGCAGAAGAGGCGAGGAAACTGTGGGCTCCCTCACTGCTCTGAGCTGCAGTGTTGCCATGTCCGCTTACTATAAGGCACTTTGGGCTTATTTTTCTGTAAAGTTGCGTGTTAATATTGGTAATTGCGGGTTGCATTTTTTTGGGTGAGTGTAGTTGCTTATTTGGGCTTTCCTAATGTTGTTTAAACTAGTGGTTCTCTATCATTTTCATGGCAAGGACCCCCAGATTAATATGTATTTGTCCACAGACCCCCATCTGAAAATATTTTGTGCCAGGGACCGCCCCCCCCCCCCCATCCAAAATTACCTATTTTTTTTAAAGATAATCTTTTTCTTCTTTTGAAAATAGCAGATCTACAAGCTCATAGATTGGCTATTTTCAAATGGCCGTGGCTTGTTTTCACAGACCTGGTTGCTTCTCTCGCAGCGTGGGAAATTGACACTTCAGTCTTCTTTCACTTTCTCCTAAAGCTCTTCTGTTAAGCCTGCACTGTCAGTGTGCTACACATTTTAAAACTATTAGATTAGTAGGTCTGCATGAACACTAGTGCCACACATACTGAGCCACTACATACCGGTATATATGTATTTTCTGAAAAAATAAAAACGATTTACAAGCTCACAACAAAACACATTTGTGGCGTGAGTGCTAATTCAAGGTGGTTAGAACAGAAGGGCCCCTTCTGTGCCCCAACAGTTATTATAAACATAATATATAACATGGACAGTGAATGTTACACAGGTACACATTTACAGCGTTTGTCTCTCTTCTCACATCATTACTACCCAGTATTTAGTAGTTAGTTGGTTACAAGGACAGGCCACCATGTTGGACCAAAAGAGACATTGTGTTAGAGCCTGTTCCTTCTGCGTTTTATTTCTCCTATAGAAACAGTCCACTCTCACAAGGTGAATTTTCTTTGAATTATTGTATTTAACGCAGCAGCAGTTATGACAAACCGACGTGTTTCAGGCTAATCAGGCCTTCACCAGCATTTTATTTCTCCTCTCATTTCTTGATGTTATTTATTCATTGATTGATTGGTTGATTGATTGATTGATTGATTGATTGATTGATTGATTGATTGATTGTATCTACCAGCCATAAAAGTGAAGTTGGCAGTAGGGTAGAGAGACAGGAAACATGGAGAGAGAGAGAGTAAGTGTGTGACATGCAGCAAATGGTCTTCCCCAGGGTTCACTTTATAAAAAACACAACACCACAAAAAAGGGAGGGACATTTTCTCGTGTGTTTCTTTGAGAAAGTCACTCTTGCATGTTGTAAGCTTAGTTGAACTACATTATTGTACATCAAACATAATGGACTTTACTGCATAAATTGAAGATGAAGGGGAGAAGGGGAGTCCATTGCACCAAATCACTAATAATATTATATTATATTATAATACTATTCACTCTGTGTTCTTTGAAATGAAACATTGAAGCTGATTGTCATATTAAAGTTGAACTGTATCGTATGAATCTCCTCCAGGTGCCCAGAGAGCTATCATCATAGATAGAAGAACCTTCAGAGCAGCTGCAGTGTGTCTCACAGCGTTGTTTCTCCTCCTGGCAGTGAGAACCATAGACAAGAGCCTGCAATGTGAGTACCAGGAGGTCAAAGGTCAAATCCATGCACTTACAATAAAATTGTTGTAAATATGATGTCCCTTATGGGCAGCTCAGAGGCCTTGTGGTTATAGTGTCCGCCTTGAGACTGGGAGGTTGGGGTTCAATCCGGGTCATACTATGACTATATAAATGGGACCCAATCCCTCCCTGCTTGGCACTCAAGGGTTGGATTGGAGATTGATTGATTGATTGAATATTTTATTAGGCAAAAAAATGTAAAACATCACATTTACATTTAACATACTTTGTCTAACAGGTCCGTTCATAAAAGTCCTTGCGGACTTGTTTCCAATGAGGGCCTTGGTATTCAATTCATAGACATATATAGTGGCATCACAGTTCGAATATCATTACACAAAGAAAATAAAAATAAAACAGCAAGAATATATATATATATCTATATATATATATATACATATATATATATATATATATATATATATACATACATATATACATACGTATAATACTATGTACAACAAAAGAAAAGAAGAGATTAGTCCCTGTGACATAGCCTACAGTATATAGTACATGCATATGTGTTACATGTCAATCCATAAATGTGTAAAGTTATATGTTACAACCTAAACTCATATCAACCATACGGTAGCATCTGTTTATACACAAATGTATTAGCCTGGTTTTTACAAACTGGTCAAGTCAAATTAAATCGATTTATATTCCACTTATGTGCACTTTCATATAGACTTACTGTGTTTTGAAATAAAAATGGAAAATGCAAAGATCAACAATGACAAAAGAAATACATTATTATCCACATTATTCAAAATAAAAAAATAATTACAAAAACTACACACTTGAAACTTAGCTAAAAGCTTGAGAAAATCACTATTTTTTTGTCCTTTGCAGGTAACCCAGCCAATGAGCAGTTACTGAAGAACCTGATGATGGAGAGAAACCTGCTTCTGACCAAATATGACAACTTGACTGTAGAGAAAAACCTGTTGGAGATCAACTACCACAACCTGACCATGGAGAGAGAGCAGCTACAAAGAGAAGTAAAGCATCTTAAAGGTGCAGGTGAGAGAGTTCATAAACATTTTGGAAGGAATCTAATTAGTGTATGATTATCATTAATATTTTAATTATTGTCAGCCAGAGATGTAGTGGTAAACATAGATTAAAACATTATCACTGTTGGTTTATCACCATCACCATATTTTGGTTAGTAAATCTAAAACCTCATCATTATGCTCTCAGGTCATTTCTTACTCAGGTTTAGTATTTCATAATTAGAGTATATATTAGAATTGATTATCAGTGCATTGAATCAATAAAACGTGTGTTGGATGTTTAGACAAGTCGTGTTCCAGTGGATGGAAGAAGTTTGGATGCAGCTGTTATTCCAGATCTACTGAGAGTAAAACCTGGGATGAAAGTAGAGATCAGTGTCTGAAGACAGGAGCAGATCTGGTGGTCATTAACAGTGAAGAAGAACAGGTTAGTGTGTGTGTGTGTGTGTGTGTGTGTGTGTGTGTGTGTGTGTGTGTGTGTGTGTGTGTGTGTGTGTGTGTGTGTGTGTGTGTGTGTGTGTGTGTGTGTGTGTGTGTGTGTGTGTGTGTGTGTGTGTGTGTGTGTGTGTGTGTGTGTGTGTGTGTGTGTGTGTAATATAATTATGGTTCAATCATTGTCAAATAATCAGGAATTCATCGGACGATTGGGCGGTCGTGGAAATTCTTGGATCGGTCTGAAAAAGACTGAGGAGAAATGGACTTGGGTGGATGGGACACCACTGACAACACAGTGAGACATTTTATTAGTGGTTCTATTATAATTCTATCAAAGTCTCTGTATGTGAATGACTGAGTGGATGAGGTTAACATGTTGTTGTTTACTCTACAGGTACTGGGCCAGTGGATATCCTGGTAACTATACAATAGAACGGAATTGTGTATTCTATGGAAACTTTTATGGAGAAGGATGGAGAAATATGATATGTTACGATACAAAATTCAACTGGATCTGTGAGAAGTGAAGTTTCTCTTAAAGGGATAGTTCACCCCAAAAAGTACTTGTTTTCTATCAATTACACATCCCATGAAGCCTTGAATTCATGGAGATTTCTTTGTTTTTGTTGCATTCCTGTGCCAATAATTTGATGACCGGCGGAAAGATGCTAACGTCTCCGGTAGGAGAATCAAAGTTGACACTTTGTGTCTCCTACCAGAGACGCCAATTATTGGCTTAGGAATGCGACAAAAAACAAGAAATCACCATGAATTCAAGTCTCCATGTGATGAATAATCGATAGAAAAAAATGATTGTTTTTGGGTGAACTATCCCTTTAACTTCGTTGATGAAAGTGCAGCTTAGTGTTCTAGCGTTATCGAGTTAAACATTAGTAATTAGCTTCGACAGGTAGGTAGGCGGGGTGGGGGGGGGGTCCTCTGAAGGAAGCTGGCATATCAGCCTGGCGGAGATTTGCGCTCTGAGTAGTGTACCTTTCTAGTTAGACATGATTTGGTCTGTTATGAATATTATTTAATACATTCCTTTACTTTCTATGTACTGTAGATATATATAGTTAGTAATAATTCAAAATATCGATGTACAGTCGACAAAGTTGACTTAATACAGGGATTAATGCATCAATTATTGAGGAGTAACCTAAACTTGGCACCAGCTTTGGACAAATGAATTGTGTATATGTACGAAATATAAGTAATGTGTATGTATAATGTGCTTCTCTTTTGACATAGTTACGTGCTCGTGTGAGTGTACAGTATGTACTGTATGTATGTGTTTAAGTGTGTAAGCATGATATGGGTGTACAGTATATGCTTAGGTGTGTATGTATGTGGATGAAAATCTGTGTGTGGAGCTAGAACCATATTCTGTGACCAATTAGCCACAGAGTATGGTATGGTGATTGGTGAAGCATCGAAGGTGCATCTGTGTGTAGAAATGGAGCCATATTCTGTGGTCAAAAAGCCACATAGTATGGTGAACCATAAAAACAAATTGTAAGTCTCTCTGTTCTTGGACAGTCTCTCGCTTGGCTCCTTTTGAATTATCCAATGCTTTCAGTTTTGTTACATCAGTGTTTGAAACTGATATTTCGTTTTGTTTTGAAACTTTTGTTACTTTTGTTTCGAATAGTGATATGTAAAAGTGTTTTGCTTAGATTTGTCTTACAGTAGTTTTGTTAAACCAATGTTTGCTTAGATTTATTTTTTATTCCATCAATTTATCCGAAGTATTTAGCTTAGTTAAACCAATGTTTGAAAATGTGTTACTACATTTTTATTTTTTTTTCTAAACCTATATAAGTTGTTTAAAAAAGGGTAGGCAAAATAAGCCTCGGCTTCAGCCCACACCTTTTCGGTGCCACTAGCATTAGTGGACTCAAATGTATGTATGTATATTTGCTCTTTTATTTATAATTTTTCTTATCCCACGATTTTGTAACTCTTATTTTTCACCCGGTGACAATTTTCTGAGTGATCCTGGGCACTACACTCCCCTCACCAGCCTAGGGAGGCCAGGGCCGAGCTCATGCCTCCTTCAATGCATGAGAGCCAACTGACCTTCTTGTTATTCCAACCAGTTCCTTTCCCCTCCATCAGGCGCCCCGGCTGTCATGGGGGAGGCGTTATAGTTACCAGGATTACTATATGTTTTTGTGAGGATATTAACTACCCTGAGAGACACAGGGAGAACATGCAGAGTGTTAGGGTTACAGAGTAGGCCCTTTCGCCAACCCCACCTAGGGTATGGGCGCTGATGACACGGAGGAGAAGACACGCCCCCAGCGCCCCCGGCGGGACTACTGCTATAGAGATAACAGTGAAACTCTGATCAAAACAGTCATTCTTGTACGTTCCCTATAGTTATACTGTATTTTATTGTACATGTAATTCCTGAGAACCCCTCTAGGACCCTGGGGGTCTATGGACCTTCAAAACCGACATAAAAGAGCATCTGTCTGCAATTTACAACTGGACCTAGACAAGTCTTCTAGCTGACAAAATAAATCAACCCCCACTGTTTTTTCTGTAAATATACTTGTATTTCTCCTAGTATTGATGATTACTTGTATTGAATGTCTTTATATGTCTTGATGAATTGAATACATAAGACCACAATGGAAACAAGCTCTCAGGACTTTTTGTGTTATCCTTAGCATTATTGTAACTGTACCTCTGTACTTAATGCAAACTGTTAATAAAGTATTCAATCAATCAAAAAAGACCTCTACATGGAGACACATTGACCTACAGTACCCAGGCTGCTTTGCAGTGGTGTAAAGTAAGTAAGTACATGTACTTAAGTGGTTATAACTGATTTTGTTATATTAACCAATTTGGCTGGGGACTCCCTGGAACCACTGGGGGTCCCCGCCGAAACCCACAGTAAGAACCACGTACAGTAACACAGTGAGGGAAAATAACCCTTATGTGAACATGTATGGAGACTAACCTACTTCAAGTATGCATTATTATGCGAAATGAAGGAAATCCTATTAAATTGGGTTACATTGATACCTTCAAATCGATAAAATACATCTATGATAGTCTTGATCCAAGGCTAGCAACACTCCTAGCTATGCAACACCACATATTTTGGTTGTTGACATCTGATAAACTCATGGTAGTTTGTTTTAATAACATACATTTGTGTAAAATAACTAAGTACATTTACTCAAGTACTGTACTTAAGTCCAGTACATCTCAGAGGCATATATTTTACTTTTACTCCACTACATTGATTTGAAAACTTTAGTTAGCCTACTAGTTACTTTGTAGATTTTGATTATTATTACAAAGCATACATTAACCACTTCAGCCCTATTTAAACTTTGGCTGTATGAAAACAGCCGATCTCGCGATGCTTGTGAGCTTGTAGATCAGCTATTTTCAAAGCATTTCTATTCATTTATTTGGAAACTTGTGAAATGGGACATCTGCAAAATGAGTACTTTTACTTTCAGTATGTAAGTACTCAAAGTACTTATGAGTATTTCTACATTGCAGTGCTGATACTTTTACTTAAAGTAAAATATCTGAGTACTTCTGTAGTGTATAATAAAACACGACGACAGACAGGTGATGTGTGTCTCTGCTGGATTTACTGCCAAACCAATGAAGGAAACATTTGTTGATATAACACAAAAGCGCCCTCTAGCGGTTGAGATGTGAGTAAAATGCAGTGATATTACATGACTGATGAAATCAATGAAAGTTAATGAAAATAATAATAATTATAATTATAACAATAATAATGAAAATAAGGGCATCATTTATATCTTGATTTAATCTTCGATTAATATAATTATTATTATAATCGTACATTATTGTTGCCTTATTAGTATTATTCATCTTAGACAATTGAATTATGGTAAATTCTTCAGAGAGACAGTATAGTCAGTGTAAAGTGTGAAGTGTTTTCTCTCTGAATTTGAGTGTGAATGTGTAAATGTGAGTATTTATCAGGATAAGGAATATATTACCCCCCGATGGATTCTGCTTCACTGTGAGATCAGTGATTGACCTGTAGTGAGGAGACTGCTATGTATGTACATTCATATACTAACTTCAGTGGTGGAAAAAGTACTAAAATTAAGTAAAAGTATCAATACTGCAATGTAGACATAATACTCTGTTACAAGTAAAAGTCCGGTAATCAAAATGTACTTGAGTAAAAGTATAAAAGTATTGGCATCAAAATGTACTTAAAGTTTATGCAGAATGACCAGTTTCACAAGTTATCATTATGTCTAAAATGTATACAAAATCTTTTGAAAATAGCAGATCTACAAGCTCACAGCGCGTTGTGAGCTTGTAGATTGGCTATTTATTTTCAAATAGCCAAAGTTTAAAAAGATCTGAAGTGGTTAACCTATGTTTTGTAATAAGAATCCAAATCTACAAAGCAACTAGTAACTAAAGTTTTCAAATAATTGTAGTGGAGTAAAAGTATGTGTACAATATTTTGAGATGTAGTGGAGCAGAAGTAGAGGTATTGAAAATTGGAAATACTCCAGTAGTAAAAGTACCTCAAAATTGTACTTAAGTACTAGTACTTGAGTAGATTTACTTAGTTACTTTACGCCACTGAAACCCACCCAGATCTCAGTGTACATCGTGTCCATCCTCAGCATCCCAGCTGTGAGTGAAATCCCATCAGTGAAAGCTGTCAGAATCCAGGACATCATTATAACGCACTCTCTGGGTTGTCAGGAAGCTCCTGTCTTTCTCCACTGCACACTGGTCAGATGATCATATATGACAGAATGGGTTCTGGATGGGCAATGCTTGGGTCCACTATGACAGGAGTTGTAGGAGACAAAGTCCTTCATCTTGTCCCAGACTCGGAAGGTCAGGTTGCTCACTTGTTTGGCCATGTCTATTAGTGCTCCTGAGACCAGCTGTGGGCCCTGCAGTGTGAACTGGAGCCTTTCCATTGTGGTCTTGTAGCAGGAATGAGATGTGTTCAGCTCTCAGCTCCTCTTTTATGGCTCTGATTGTGTTTGAAATGGTTAATGTCTCTCTGTTCAGACCCTCAATCTCTATCATCTGACTCTTTTTCTGCTTTTCATCCCTAAGGGCCATGATGCTAGCCTCCTCTTCCTCTAGTAGAAACCGATGAATCGTCTTAAACTCTTGCTTAATCTGCCTGCTTCTCTGTGTGCCTCTGGACTTTAACATATTCTGCTGTTTGGTTACATTTAGTTTTAAATGTATTGAAGGCCTTCAGTTTCTTTCAGGACTTCCTCTCACCAAAGACTGGAAAGAAAACGTAAATGTAACTTACAAAGTGTAAAAGCATTCTGACCAATTTAAATTATATTGGAGAACACATGCATATTGAGTGTGGATGTGTCAAGTAAACCTCAAGATGGTGAAAAAAAAATCTTCCAGACTAAACGACTTAGTTACTGAAGAAATAACGCTATTATCCCACATAGATCTTGCCGCCACTGGCTGAAACAGCACATTTTATAGACTAAAGAGCAACACGGGTCATTTCAAGTTGCTAGTCTGGCATTTTGTTGTATGACCACTAGATAGAGGTGTTTCATTAAAGTTTCCCAAGCGTTCATTTGTACCAGTAGGCATGTTTTGAATTATTAGAGCAACACACCTACTGCTAATCTGACAATTTGGAGCTGCACATCAATTCACTAATATAATTAGCTAAAGGTCAGCTGACAGTCTAACTTTCTCTCAGAGAAAGTTGTGTTTTGCGATGTCTTCAACTACACTGTAGCTGCTACAATATGTCTCTACTGTCTCTCAACCGTCCATTCCAAAGTCCTCTGTGAACTTCTTTAGCTTCAGCAGATCTTCATTGTTGACCGTGGGGCGCGTGGTAGACAGAGAGTGGTCCATGTCGGTCATGCGGACTATGGGCTCCAGTAACTTGTCACTCTGCACGTCGTTCCAGGTCATCTCCCTGGCCTCGGGGTCGCCGGGGGAGCACGGCGTCCAGAGGTCATCCACCACCACCTGGTTGTTCCTCGGGGACGGACCGCGCACCCTTTTGAAGTGTGTGGCAGACTGGACCTTCCTGACGGGCTGCATAAGGGCATCTCGGACGATGATGCTGATGTCGGCTCCAGAGTAGCCGTCCGTCTTGCGCGCCAGCTGCCGAAAGTCGTCGTCACTCAGGCTGTGCGGCGTGTTGCCGAGGTGCAGGCGGAACATCTGGGACCTGGCCGGCTCCTCGGGCAGAGGGATGTGGATGCGCCTTTCGAACCGTCTGCGGATGGCGGCGTCTAGGACCCAGGGGATGTTGGTGGCCCCCAGCACCAGGATCCCATCGCTGTTGTTCCCCACGCCCTGCATCTGTACCAGGAACTCGGTTTTGATCCGGCGGGCGGCATCGCTCTCGTTGTCGTTCCTGGAGCCGCACATCGAGTCCACCTCGTCTATGAAGATGATGGAAGGCTTGTGCTGGCGAGCCAGATCAAACAGGTTCTTAACCAGCTTCTCGCTCTCCCCCAGCCACTTGGACACGAGGTCTGAGGAGGATATGGAGAAGAAGGTGGAGTTGTTGGCCTCTGTGGCTACAGCCTTGGCCAAGTACGACTTCCCTGTTCCCGGAGGGCCGAACAGCAAGATGCCTCTCCACGGAGTACGCTTGCCTGTGAAGAGATGAGGAAATTTGATCGGCATGATTACGGCTTCCTTCAGGGCCTCCTTGGCCCCCTCCAGTCCGGCGACATCGTTCCATTTCACGTTGGGTTTCTCCATTACAATGGCGCCCATGAGTTGCTCCTGCCGTTTCTTCTTCTCTTGGTCCTCCCCTCCACTGTCGCTGTCATCCTTGTCATTGCCCTGTGCCTCCTTCACACGTTTCCTGCTCTGTTTGTCTTTGTTCTGAAGGTAGTCTTTTAGCTTCTCCGCTCGATCCAGGTACTGCTCGCACTTCCCTCGTATGCTATGCTTTTGTTTGTCACATTTGATGTCATATCTGATAGCGTGCAGGAAGTACTCCACGCCATGCTGGTAGAGGCGCAAGGCCTCCTCGTAGTTATTTGCCTTGTCCTCCTCTGTGGCTCTGGTGATGAGGTCAATGGCCTTCTGTAATTTCGACGTCATTTCATCTAACCGTTATTGCCGTGGACCAAAATGTGTTAACGGCAGCCAAACAGCGTGTTTGTCTTGAAAATGAGCTGGTAAAGTGTTTATTATGTAAGGAGACAGATGTGACATGAGCGTGACGTAACACAGACGTAGCGCAAACCATTGCCCATATTGGATTTGCGGCAGGGGCGTCATTTATGGTCCACGGGGGGTGGACCGTGACTGATAAGTTACTGATTGTTACACATCAGGCATGTCCATATTTGGTCATAAATAATCCAATTAGTACTGTGATTTGCGCTGACGTCAGGGATCTCCATGTATGGCCCATATCAACTCCAGTGCTGTGTCTCCTCAGCTTCTACCACACCATCCACGCGACATGTTCAGTTGAGCTTATCATCATTTCCTGTCCTTTTATCACATCATTATCACATACCCTGCCTTTATTAAGCCTAGGGTGAGTGGGTGTTAAAAAGACAGAGAGAGTGATGAGCTTAAATTCAGCTGCCGTAGTTGGCTGCCAAACACAGAATGGTTTCATTGAAAAGCTCAGCTGGGAGACACAGCCAGGTGTTTATCCCGGCACAAAGGAAACCAAAACATACACTAGAGTGGAAAACAGTGACATTTGGCGGTTCACAGAATGGTGCCATGATAGAGAGACCTGCATGCCTGTGTTTTCAGGCAACTCCCTCCCCACACTGTTGGGGAATCCCAGCAGGACTAACATTTTGTTCATTAAGGCAGTTCCTCATTGATGTGTGTGTGTGTGTGTGTGTGTGTGTGTGTGTGTGTGTGTGTGTGTGTGTGTGTGTGTGTGTGTGTGTGTGTGTGTGTGTGTGTGTGTGTGTGTGTGTGTGTGTGTGTGTGTGTGCGTGCGTGCGTGTGTGTGTGTGTGTGAGACACTCTCAACCTGGTGTCCCTGTTTATAGGCAGACATTTCAAAACATTGCTCAAATAAACATGGTTGCTCACTTCACTAATGTAAGAGATAAGAGTACTTGATATACCTTTTATAAATCTAAAAAATAATCCACCCTTTACACATTGCCCGTTGCTACTAATGTTTTCTTTACAGAAAGTTAGTGTGTGTCCTGGCTGTACCTTTTAATCATTTTATCGTACTTGATTTTATTTGTATTGTTCTTTTTATTTCATTACAATTCAGTATTATCTGTATTATTATCTTGTGTGTATTGTATTGTTGCTGTTAGCACAGTCTCTGTAGAACATGTCCCGCCAACATTTCACTGTTTGTACCCGTATGAGTGACAAATAAACCCATTTGATTCTTTTAGAATTAATTTAGATTGTCAAGGATTATGGCGGAGTTGTGAATGTAATTCTCAACGAGAGTGTGTGTGTGTGTAGGCTTTAGAGATGAATATTCACACAGACAGACATGCAGATACATCCACAGAGATACGAAGTGGATGCAGAGATGATGACAGTGCCCTCTAGGATTGACACACAAGCACGCACGCACGCACGCACGCACGCACGCACGCACGCACGCACGCACGCACGCACGCACGCACGCACGCACGCACGCACGCACGCACGCACGCACGCACGCACACACACACACACACACACACACACACACACACACACACACACACACACACACACACACACACACACACACACACACACACACACACACACACACCGCCAGCCAAAGCCCCTTGTTATTCCTCTGAGGTTCTTTTTTTTTTTAGGTCCACATCCACAGTCACTTTGTAAATGCAATGGTCACTTTGTAAATGGTACGCTGTTAGATCCTTAACTCTGAGAGTGTAACGCTATTAACGGAGCCATTAGGATCCATTTTGACACTCTCAGAGTTAAAGTAACACTCAGGATATGACAGCGTATACCATTGCAGACCCCTGGCATAAATAAACACACACACACACACACACACACACACACACACACACACACACACACACACACACACACACACACACACACACACACACACACACACACACACACACACACACACACACACAGGCCTGTCAGGCCTGAGTATGTGTTGATCCACAGTAGTTATTTTGGGAGTCTGTCCTCCATCCCAGCTGTCGCTGCCAGACATCAAACCCCCCTCCCCACTCTCTCTCTCTCTCTCTCTCTCTCTCTCTCTCTCTCTCTCTCTCTCTCTCTCTCTCTCTCTCTCTCTCTCTCTCTCTCTCTCTCTCTACCTCTCCATTGCACACTCTCTCTCCGTCTTGATCCCTCTCTCCTTGTCTCTCCTTCTATCCTTCACTCCACTGTTTCGGGTAAGCAACTTTTACACTCTTTAACAGCGCTGGCTTTAATGTGGGTTTAATGTGGGTTTGATTATTTTCTGTGTACCTCTGTTAGTTGGTCTTTGTTTAATTGATGGACATTTAATTGCTGAGTCAGTTTGTTGGTATCAGTGTTTGTGAGTTGGTAGGGAGTTTGTTTTAGCTGAGTCACAATGTCAATGTATACCATTGCCAATTATGACACTAAATGGTACTTAAGTAAAAATGTAATTACACAGTGATAAAGACAATGTGGCAACAAGTGAAAAAAAACAGTCAAAAATGCTTTGTGTACATTGTAAAGTTCTTCATTCTAAAGTTTATTTTCACCTTGGTTGATTGGTGACAGAAAAACATGGTATAGAACAGGACTCAGGCCTGAACTTACTTTTTTACGTGATACAAACGTAGTTTAATGACCTGCAGAATATGTGTGATCTTGTTTATCGCTGTTTAGTGGTTATTTTCATAGCTATCTGGATTCAAGGAAAGATGATACAAGCGGTTGGGCAAGGCTGTGGGCCTGGTTTATCCTGCTGTGACGTGTGTGTGTGTGTGTGTGTGTGTGTGTGTGTGTGACGTGTGTGTGTGTGTGTGTGTGTGTGTGTGTGTGTGTGTGTGTGTGTGTGTGTGTGTGTGTGTGTGTGTGTTGGGGGGGGGGTCTGTGAGGCTAACACAGTGTTTCCCTATACCTGGGGTCCAGACCCCCCTTGGAGGGGGGGGGGGGGGGGGGCAAAGATCACAGGTGGGGGGCGTGAGGAGCCAAAGATCACAGGAGGTGTGAGGTCTTGTCTGTTTGGAGTTGTAAGCATGTATATCAAAACTTGCTTTCATTCACTGCCAGTCTATCAGACCAACTAAAAACATATTTTACATAAAGTAAAAAAAAAACATATGTAAATATATATATATATATATATATATATTATTATTATATCCAAAATAGCCAATCTACAAGTCGCAATGTGGCGCATTGTGGGATAGTTGATCTTGCTATTTGTCGTACAGAAGTATGTAGGTTTTAAATGGTTAACGTGTCTGAAAAACAGTGTGTGTGTGTGTGTGTGTGTGTGTGTGTGTGTGTGTGTGTGTGTGTGTGTGTGTGTGTGTGTGTGTGTGTGTGTGCGTGCGCGTGCGCGTGCGTGCGTGTGCGTGCGTGTGCGTGCGTGCGTGTGTGTGGGGTTGAATGTAAGAAGGTGGGCTCCAAGGAAACCACTGTGCTAACTCAGTGGTACTGTAGCTAACTCTCTCTCTCTCTCTCTCTCTCTCTCTCTGTCTCTCTCTCTCTCTCTCTCTCTCTCTCTCTCTCTCTGTCTCTCACACACACATGCATAATACTGACACACCAGCACACACTACCTTAGAGGTGTTCGTGTTTCCTGAGAAAGCGTATATATTATGGATGCCATCAGCAGAGGTTGTATGACGTACAGACAGTCGTAACACTTTGACCATATTTAGACACTCTCAGAATAGACCCCAACACAACAGGTGCTTTAAAACATAAAGGGGGAGGGGCTGCTCCATGTGTGTGTGTGTGTGTGTGTGTGTGTGTGTGTGTGTGTGTGTGTGTGTGTGTGTGTGTGTGTGTCCACAAGTACAGTAGAAAAAGAAAAAAGGGTGTTTTAGAGTTAGATTTAGATTTATTTACAATTAGGGAAATATTCAGGTTGCGGTTATGTTTAGGATTAGACATTTAGTGGCAAACACACACACACACACAGATAGACTTTTATTTTGAAAAAGTAGGGACACTGTGACAGGAAGCCTTGTTGCTGTTTCTGCTAACTTAACTAGTGGTGCTGCTGCTACACACAGCATCTTATTGAAGAGGCTTGACTATCATTGGAATAAATGGCACTGATCAGCAGCATCCAGACAGCGATGGTCGCTACAGCATGTACTAACTAGACTATGTTCACGACAGCAGAGGAGACAATGGGAGAGGAAAGCACATGCTCCGTGAGTTGTTGGGATTATGATGAGAGGAGGATTGATCAAACGGATCCATTTATTCCATAGTAGCTCTGGTCCATAGCCTTGAGAAGGAGAATCCACCGGATAGTTGCTCCACTGCGCCCCCTACAGATTTTGACAATAGAAAGATTCCATTGACCAGATCCGTAGGGGGCGCAGTGGAGCAACTACAACATTTTTCCATCCGGTGGAATATTTTATTTTCTGGCCAAAAAGCGTATTTTAGACGTGAGGTGGGGGGCTCCGAGTGTCCCCACCGAGTAAAGTAGGCTTTTAACATCTTAAAACCGTCTTTGTTTTGGTTTAGCGAAAGTATATGTGTTATGTTTACTACAGACGAGACGCTGCGCAGCCTGAGCTACCGGGGGTGTGGGGGCAACGGCTGGATGAGTACCATAGCGTTAAGGAGAACTCCTTCTAACGCTATGGACCAGAGCTAACTCCACCATAGGCCTATAGCTACTACTGTACATCATGTCAATTGCCTCAGTGTCCATACACTTTAATGCACACTGCGTCATTTCAGCGCATGCTCATTGTGTAGGCCGTGTAGGCGTTTCCCCAGTCCGTTTATAATGAATAATAGATACATATAATGTGCATGTATATATTGTTGTTGTTGTTGTTGTTGTTGTTGTTGTTGTTGTTGTTGTTGTTTGGGTTTGGTTTTCTTTTTGTACATTGTCTTACTTTGACTGTCTTTGAATATTCATTGTATTACATGTTTATTTGCGTATTTGTTCTATTATTTGTTCTGCCAAGGGTAAAACTCAAATAAAGTAAATAATAATAATAATAATAATAATAATAATAATAATAATGAATAGATAATGTACATGTACAGTATGGATACATGTCAGTTGTTCGTGGCATACAGTAAATGTACAGTATGCAAAGTACAGTAAGTGGATGAGGTTTACACAGCAGGCTACTGTATGTCTAGTTTAGATAATAAACCCTGTCCCTTTGTTAAAACCCTTTAAGACCTGATCAGGCCGATTCTACAAATGCCTTCTAAATCAGTACTTCTCACACTTTTTCTTATTTCAAAAGGATTCACCATTTTTAAAACACCAAGATTTTTTCTAAAATGTTCAAAAATAGCAGATCTACAAACTCGCAGCGCAGTACGAAGTGACGCGCTGTGAGCTTATATATCTGCTAAAATCTAAAATTACACACACGCTTTCCCGGCTTAATACACTTGCACCATTGGTTTGTTCTTGGACCAAAGACATATAGGCCTACTGTATATTTGATTTGAGATCAGCGCCTGCATGGGCAAAATAAAGATTTGTATTATGAACAAATATGTATTTAAAACACTAGGCCTATTATAGAATAGCCCAAGTGAATTGGTCAATATTTATTGATGACATTATATAGACTATAGTCTGTCTCATTAAACCATTTTTATTTCATGCAGATATTTCCCCCCAAAACTGAATTCATATAGCCTAGAACTGTTCTTATTTTCAAAGATAAGAGCACAATTTGTGCTGCGTGACTCCATAGCTCATTAATGTACTGTATAGTCCAATTTATATTAGGTGGAGTTTAAAACGTCATATGTCTAATATATTGTACATGTACAGTATACCAAATCATGCATCTGAAATTGAATGTACGCAGTTATGAAATGCCAAATGTCGGCTATTTGTGGAATGATACGTACTGTATGCTTTAGTTTAGTCTACTGGCTATCCAGGGGTTTATCCATGACATGTGCGTGCGCTTACACAAGGATATTTCCATGAATTGTTGAGTTAAAAATGGAAAACATTTCCCATTGTAAAACTGTCCATCTCTCTCTCTCTCTCTCTCTCTCTCTCTCTCTCTCTCTCTCTCTCTCTCTCTCTCTCTCTCTCTCTCTCTCTCTCTCTCTCTCTCTCTCTCTCTCTCTCTCTCCCCTCTCCCCACACAGCCCTGGGTTGATCAATGGAAACCTCGGTGAAAACAGCTGAGGTGATCTCATCCCCTCAGCCCAGCGCTGTCTCCCCATCCCCGGACGAGAGCGCTGACAGCCAGGCAGCCCGCTCACCCGCTCCTGAGGCTCCAGCGGCGGCCCACTTCTCTGGGGACCTCAACCTGGAGGACATGAGCAAGAAGCTGGAGGACATCCTCAGCACCTACGGATCGGCAGCCTCCCTCATGGACAAGGTAACTACATAGCATATAGGTAGGCTTATGCTTATGGGTTACTTGATTAGTTTGATAGATAGTTGATTATTTCATTATTTAATTAGGTGGTTTAGTAGAGAAGCAACACCGGCATTTAATGAAGTATAAAATAGGGTTTTAAGTATTTAAATAGGTAGACTGATAGCTGGTTATTTAGTTGTGGGGGGTAGGTTTGTTGGGCGGTGAGTATAGTGAATTTGTTCGCTTGATCAGCGAAAGAGAGGCTGTGTTGTGGGTGAAGCTAGACCAGAGCTCGATCAGAGAGAGAGATAGGGAGAGGGAGAGGGACAGAAGTAGAGGGAGATGGTGAGCCTACTTCACCAATACAATAACCCGGTCAATGCTGGGTGCCGAAACCTGAACATGCTGAATGACACGTTGCAACAACGGGCGAGTTTATGCTTTTTATGGAAAAAGTGTGAAACAATGTATGCTGTGTGGTTGATATATTGCTACAGTCAATAGCCCAAAGGGGTTTTAAGCAGTAGTTGACAATCTTTAATTGTAACTAGAAAGGTGTGCTCAGTAGAGTGCAAATCTCCGCCAGGAGCCGTGCCCTAGCTCCCTCCATCTTTCTGTCTGTATGGGGCATGTGACTGTTGTGGGGTTGTGTGTGCGTCTACAGCAGTGGCTCCCAACATTTTCTGGATCAGGGTCCACTTGAAAATCTCAAGCGTTTGTACAGGACAGATATGGCATTGAAATATAAAAATGACTGGTACCAATAATCAACATAAATAATGTACTATTTCTAAAACTTAATTTTTTAGTTTCTTTTAAATAGCCAACGTACAAGCTCATAACACGTAGTGACGCAACATGTTGGGAGCTTGTAGATCAACTATTTTCGCTATTTTAAATGCCCAAAATAGGGACACCAGGTTGAAAGTGGTTAAAAGAGCATGGGCAGTGACATGGAAATAATAATGGAAATATTTTTTTTTTATACATATGAATGGAAACAATTCTAATGATTATACAAAATAATTGTGTCCCAAATAATTATGATCAATCGATTATGTAATAATTGTGATCAATCGATTGTGAAAGGCCTAGCGTTTATGTAGAAGCATGGCTTGGCATGACACTGTTACACTTCAACATGCACTGTTGCAGTGAAAGGCTGTGTCTGCTCTTCTGTATTTAGACTTGGCAAACATATTTAGCTTTGGCATGCCGGGAACTTGCAGTCGCTCAAAATAGGACCGAACATATGAATCTTCATAAACGGCACCATTAAGTCCGCAAGGGATGATGGTGTGACTAAGGGATTCACTGAAAAAATACATTTGTACATGAATTTATTATCAACTAGGATGCAAGTTTGACGAGTTGGCATTTCAGTCATGGAGCCTTCGCTTGTGCATATTGTTGTTGTATGCCTGTAGGCAGAAGGCCAGGAGCGTTGTAATTGGCTAGTGCAGATCCTATATACCGGACCGACAGCTTGTGTCCGATCGGCTTGTCCAATAGCGTTTTGGGGTGCATATTCCATAGCCTGGAGGGATGATTGCTCTGCGATGATTAACTCACAAAACATATTCAGGAATTTAGGTCCTTGGCCTGATGCCAGTGCACTTAAGACATATGACGCCGATTGGCCCAGTAGGGTGCGAGATGCAGACAGACACACGCACAGATACACAGACACACAGCGATCACAGCATTTGCCTGCCTGTCGGCGATAATAATGATAAAGTTTTGTTTTGTACACCTCAGACGGTGGTGGTGAAGCCAGACGAAGACAGGATGGAGGAGGAGCCAAGCGATGACGTCACCATCGCCAAGGAAGCAGGTGGGACAGGGAAGAGGCACAGTGGGATCATGGGGAACATGTCAGGCCATGATGTCATAATCAATCACAACGTCCGGTCCATTCATGTTGAGAATCTCTGACAACATAACATCAAACAACACAAATTCTAACAACCCCTCTCCCTTTCTCTCTCTGTGTGTGTGTGCGTGTGCGTGTGCGTGTGTGTGTGTGTGTGCGTGTGCGTGTGTGTGCGTGTGCGTGTACGTGCTATAGACAATGTCATGCAGAGTCTGAAGAAGTTGTCTTCTCCGGATAAGAAACTAGAAGTTCTGGTCAAAAAATATGCTGAACTGGTGAGTGCATCAGTCCACAAACATGTCTACCTACATACATACACACTTGCTGTATTAGGGCTTCATTTCGCCGCTGTCATGCAGAGACCTTTGTATGTCTAAAACCGTTTACTTTTCAGGAAAATAAATATATAAAAAATACTTGAGTAGGTCGTTAATTTACGAAAAAATATAAAAAGTTGAAATATGGAAATCTAAGGTTTCGGCCTGACAGTGACGATATGCATGTCTATACAGTATGTAAAAGTAGCCTTGGGAGGCAATGGTTCCCAAGCCTTGTGGTTCATACTGTAGGTCAGGAGCCTAATCCCCGAACACAAGGCATCGTCTCTGTTGGGTACAAACCTCATTATGTCCAAAACTGTTACTTTTCTGGACTCAAATTCAAAAGCATCAAAAGCAGCAGATCTACAATCTCAAAACGCGTCACTTCGCGCGGCGTTTCAAGCTTGTAGATCTGCTACTTTTCATGCTTTTGTGTGACACTGTGGTATGATGATCAAGTAAGACGTTAATTTACGAAAAAACACAAAGTTATATTAGAATTATGGAGATATGGTGGTTTCTGCCTGACAGCAACGATATATCCTTGTCTCACCAGGCCGAGGCGCGGCGGGCGGACGATAAGCGGCAGCGCACTCTGCAACAGAAGCACGGCGTCCTGATCAGGGAGAGGGAGAACCTCCAGGCCGAGAACAGCAGAAGCATCCTGGCTCGCAGCAAGATGGAGAATCTCTGCAGAGAGCTGCAGAGACAGAACAAGAGCCTCAAGGTAAGGTGCACCGGTCCACGGCCATTCATAAACCATGACAGACATGTCCAAAGTCTTGCCGGGGGCGCTGAGGGCAGAGTTTTTGACATGGCCTGCGGCTTCTTTCCTAAAATGTATTATTGATGGCCTCCCCAGTATAGTCATGTGAAATTCATACACTGAAGTTCCTGAGAGTTTTTAAATGAACCTGGTCTATTCACCAAAAAAAAAAGGGCTATCGTATTTTATTTACACTTTTGTAGCCTGGGATCAATACCATTTTCGGGTTTCTGAAAAACGTTTCTTACGTCATCAGGCGGCCGGAACCACCAACCGGAACCTCCGGTGCTATGCACCTGCAAAATGATTCTCATAGTTTAAAATGTGTTTAGTTTGGTATACTCGTTTCGTTTCTTTTGGTATAATCGTTTCGTAAGTCCATCTTTTATTCTAACTCGTAGCGTGACTAGCCAGAATAAACTCATTGATTTGCATTATGTGGGGAACAAAAACAATGCGACGCCAACCGGAACCAACCACCGGAACCACCGTTTTTATTTCTTCTCTCTTCTCGGTTTAGAACGAATACCAGGCTTTCCTCCATTGGTGGAAAGTCTGGTGATGCGAGGTTAACACTTTTGTAGTTTGAACAAATGACAATGTATTGGGCTGTAAATATAATTGCAGTGCATGCATCTGACAAAAAGGCTGAATAGTTTTTGGCTTGTTCATAGTACAGATGAGTCACTTGTACTTTGGCTACCCTGCCAACAAAAGACTATTGATATTCCACTGTAGTTAATGTATGTACACGTACAGTATGTGCAAAACCTTGTACCTTGTCATACAGTACTGTATGACAGGAGTGGCTCTGAGGTATTTTAATATTTTCAAATATGGCCCTTTTAACCCATTCATACCTGAGGCCGATCCTACAAATGCCTTCTAAATCAGTAGTTCTCGAACTTTTTCGTGCCAAGGACCCCCGTCTGAAAATGTTTTGTGCCAGGGACCTCCAGAAGAGAAGATAATACATTTTTTAAATGCATAAATAGCAGATGTACAAGCTCGCTGAGAGCTTGTACATCTGATGTATGTATAATAGCTAAAGTCTAAAATGGCACAGAGGCTAGAGGCCATGGTTATCTGGGGCGCATGGAACGTTTCGGGAACCCCTATCCTATCTCAGCCTCTCTCCTTCTCACCCTATCCGTCCCGCCACCCACCTCCCTCTCCCCCTCCCCCCTCCCCAGGAGGAGACTCTGCAGCGGTGCAGGGAGGACGAGGAGAGGCGGACAGAGATCAGCGCTCACTTCCAGAGCACGCTGACCGACATCCAAGCCCAGATCGAGCAGCACAGCAACCGCAACTCCAAGCTGTGCAACGAGAACGCTCAGCTGGCCGACAAGCTGGAGAACCTCATGCACCAGTACGAGAACAGAGAGGAGGTACTGTACTGTACAACACCATGTATTGTACTGTATGTGTTACGAACATTCAGGGCATACTTAGGAAACATTCAGAGGGCATAGTTGCCAGCAATAGCCTATATATGGAGATCCCCATAGATGGAGATAATAGACCTGCACAGTCGTCATAGAGACCCAAACGTGCCATATGTACGGAGTCTGACATCAGCGAACCCTTCCCCGAAACTCCATGTATAGACATAGCCATAACGTCCAGGGCTGAAGTCTTGATCCCATATTTGGCCATAACTAACATCGGCAGCTCCATATATGGAGACGTCTGACACTATCTGACATCATCATAGTGATGTCAGGACCGCAAGCCAGCATTATAAGAAGAGGCTCGAAACCTCTCAGATAGACACATTCCAGAGCGATTCCGAGAGACATCTTAACTCTCTCCCGAGTACCAGGAGATTGGCTGGCCTTACAACCCAGTTAATCACAGATTGCATATTCAGGACGACTAGCTGGCCTTACAACCCAGCTAGGCCTTCAAAGTGGCTCTTGAGTCCGGTTATAAAGAACCAGTCGATTATCATTGTTATAGTATGTATGTTTGTTATTCATCTATTGCTGTATGCTCTGCTTTGTATGTTACTTGTTTTTATTTTAGGGACTTTTAGGGCTGTTTTCCCGCTTATGGTAACTTTTTAGGCATTTCTTACTATCTTGAAAAACATTTTTAAATAGTTAAATAGTATCAAATAGCCGATCTACAAGCTCTCAATGTGTCGATGTAGATCGACTATTTTACATACAGGACTTTCACTTGCAACAGAGCAGTGTTGATTTTGACAGCAAACTTTGATTCAGTTTTAGTCATACTCTTTTGAATAAAATTCCATTTAGTATTAGTCACATTTTAGTCATCTGAAATGTTTTAGTTTTAGTCCAGTTTTAGTCGACTAAATATCATAAGATTTTCTACAAGCTCACGCGTTGTGTGCTTGTAGATCTACTATTTTTCTTAGTTCTACTGGATCTCTTCTCCACTAGTCCGTCCCTAACGTTTTAGTCTAGTTTTTATTTGCTGACGAAATTGACAATATATTTCTAGTCTTAGTTTTAGTGATCATAGTTTAGTTTAATTTTGTTTTTATTTTGTTTTCGTCAGTGAAAAAATATAGTCGACCATTTTTCATCATAGTTTTAGGCGACGAAATCAACACTACTACAACAGAGTAAATCTACATGGCAGTATTGATACTTTTCCTTAAGTAAAACATGTGCTTACTTCTTCTATCACTGGTGTTCTGTGTGTGTGCAGAGTCTGGAGAAGCTGAACATGCACCGTGACCTGCAGCTGAAGCTGTCTGACACCCGCCTGGAGCAGTCCAACGCTCTGCTCGCCGAGGCTGAGGAGAAGCACAAGAGAGAGAAGGACTATGTGAGTAGTTCTCATCATGATGCTCATCCTCGCTGTCGGGTGGGAGCCTTCTGTGTCCAAAACTGTTACTTTTTTAGGAAATGGACAAAAATAACGTGTGTTCCAATGGATCCAATGTCGCTATTGTTTAGTCATCAGCTCTTGTTATGTTCAGACTTTACATTGGTTCAATATTTATAAAACCCACAGACAGAATTAACCACTTTTCCTTTCACTTTCCACACAAAAAATAATGATAGCGATACAACGATTTTAGATCGACTATTTACGCTACTACAGTGTGCTCGACTCTTGTATTACAAAGTAGTGCATTCATTTACTGAACAATATGGGATACAAGGTTTCTGCCCGACAGTGACGATATTCAGTCAAATACTGTACATCAGCAACTCAACTAACCAAAGGTGAGTTGCTGGTGCACTTATATTGTATTAACATAACATTTTCTTGGATTGTGTGGCTTTAATATTTTTGTTTTTACATCGCCAATACACTTTATACATTTACTTGTGAACATTTCTAAATACGTTTATTATTATTATTATTATTATTATTACTACACTTATTATTATTAATATGTTGTTTTTGTTGTTATTATCAGTATTATTGTCATTATTATTAACATCACTATTGCCATTATTATGAACAAACTTGTAGAGCGGTATTTCCGGGTAGAATGCCTATGGATATGTACAAAATAAAGTGACCAGAACATTGGCTATGTTTAGTTTGACAAAATTATATATGTCTAATAGTCAATAACATTATCATAAGTGTCCTTATTATGGAACATATTAATATATAAAAGTGTTTGTTGAAGAATAAGAACGGCCAGGCCTCCTGGCCTGGCCAACCATAATATCCTGTTCTTCCAGAAATAAGCTTAATGAATAATACTGCTCCAATGCGACACTGCCGTAGCTTGGTAAACCATCCCGGGCGTGTGAATTCACATGATCATGTGCCCTCTGCAGACTAGTGTTGATTTTGACAGCACATTTTGATTTCGTTTTAGTCATAGTGTTTTGAATAAAAAAATAGTTTTAGTCATACTTTAGTCATCTGAAATGTTTTACTGTTAGTCTAGTTTTAGTCGACTAAATATCATAAGATTTTAGTCGACTAAATCTACAGTTGATTTAGTCGACTAAGATGTATTTTGGCGGTGCCTTGATGGCGTCGCAATGGATGATTTTATACTTGGTTGCATGCTGAAAATAGCCGATCTACAAGCTCATAACGCGTCGCGCTGCGATGCGTTGTGAGCTTGTAGATCTGCTATTTTCAGAGCGCAACACTTGAGTGCAACCAAACATACTTGTCTTAGTTCTACTGGATCTCTTCTCCACTAATCCCTAACATTTAACTAACATTTTATTCTAGTTTTTTTTATTTGTTGACGAAATTGTCAATATATTTAGTCTTATATATATATATATTTTCGTCAGTGAAAAAAGGTAGTCGACGAACATTTTTTGTCATAGTTTTAGTCGACGAAATCAACACTGATGCAGACCGATGGTTTACCAGGCTAACACTGCCGGCGTGATCTACCCGGAAATACATGTTTGTATTGTGATGATGATGTCATGATGATTTGGTCTATATAGCCTCTGTGCATGACGCCCTAGACTGACTGTGATTGTATGCTGTCTCTGTCGTCGTAGTTACTTAGGGAGGCTATTGACAAAACAAAGAAATGCTGCGCAATGAAGGAGCTGGAGCTGGCCATGAAGAAGAAGGTAATGAATGCCCCTCTCTCTGATCCAACCGTTTGACGCTAACTGTCTCTCTGTCCTATAACCAGTTACTGGTACAGGCCGCTGAGTGGAAACTGCAAGCTCAGGGACTCAAAGAGCAAGGGACTATCATGCAGGCACAGGTGAATATCACAAAGAAATATAATACAAAAAAGCAGTTCCTTTAATGTCAGTGGTTCTCAAACTCTCAAAGTTCCTAAAGATACATTTCTGTGTCCCAAACGTAGAAAAATATTAACGTCCCATTTCTAAAATAGTGAAAATAGCTGGTGGGCAACATCACAATGCGTCGCAATGTGACACGTGAGCTTGAACATATTTTAACATATTTTCTTTTCACTATTTCTTAAAAGTCTGTGACCCCAAAATGGGGCCTGAACCATTGTTTGGGAAACACTGCAGGGAAACACTGCTTTACAGTATGTCACGAGAACAGAGAAACGGTAGAACAAATTAGTATGAATACTGTCCTCGTGTCCTGTACAGGTTTACTGTAGCACACCTGTGATAACCTGTGAGCTCCGGCCAGGTTACATGCTGGTTTGCGATGACATTGAATAAGGTATAATTCCACTGCAGGGAAATTGAGTTTTCAAGGTCATATAGGAAAGAATACATAGAATACAAGATGTATTATTCGAGGACTGACCAACTGCCATGCTCACAAAAACTACAGGGTAGGACATGCAATAGAACCTAAACGTGATTACACACTAGGAGCCTTTATTTTGTGCGATTCATTTGCATTAATTAAAACTGATGTTTGTGTCATGAGCACATCCACATGAAACGTGAATATTACACAATGATAAAGCAAAAAAAGAATCTCCTTTCCGAAACTAAGTAAAATTTTCATCACGAATAAAAGCATCGACCCGTATGAATGAGACAATGTGCAAATTAATAGTTTGATGTGAAATATTCACCAATACATTTTTGGATTGTTTCTTTGCGACGCTCCAAGTGTGTAAGGACCTTAGGACTACATGTAGGCCTATGCTACTACTACTGTATTCAAGTGTTGTGTCACTGTGTGTACAGTAGAGTCATGCAGCATGCAGTGGAAAAGGATGTTGTTAACCACTTTCAACCCTGCATCCCTATTTTGGGCATGTCATTATAGGTGGGGGAAAATATGTAATTTGTATATAAAAAATATATTTTCCCCCAACAACAGAGAAAATAGCCAACCTACAATCTCAGAACGCATCATGCTGCGAGTTGTGAGCTTGTAGGCTATTTTCCCCAAGAAATTATAAAACACTTTCAAAAGCATTTTATACTTAGCTGGTTAAGCTAGGTTAAGCTTAACCACCTAAGCCCCTAGCTGTATATCTTTGGAGGAAAACAACATCAGATAGTCGTAAGGGAAAACGTTGTTATTGCATGGATTAACTCCTGAGCAATGTGGAGCATGGACATAATTCCTGAGACTAAAATGGCATAGTGTGAAATCTTGCAGTGGAAAGTTGTACAGATTAGGGCTGCATCTTAACCACTTGAACCATAGCATCCACAATCTGTGGGGAACATTAGCCGAAAATAGCCGATCTACAAGCTCTCAACGCATCGCGTTGTTAGCTTGTGGATCGGCTATTTTTGGCGAAGAAATTTGTAGAGGGGAAAAAGTGGTCCACAGTACAGTAAGTAACCCAGGTCCGTTTGACTAAGAATAGAGGGTTAAAGTGGTTAAGGCTGATGCTTACTATATGTACATCAACATTACTTCAAATGTCTCTCCACTTTTCAGGGTTTGGTGACTTGTTTTAGCAAACACTGAGTTCATTTCCTGGGGGATTTTTTTTTTTACACTTTCAATGTTATTTTTACTGTTATGGATGTTATGGTATGTCTGCAGTTCACAGTAGTTAAATGCCCAGGCTCAGCAGTCATGTTTTAGATGTTTTTACAAGTCAACTAGGACCTCACCATGGGTGGGTGTCCTGCATCCCAAAATGGCTAATATGATAGAAATAGTTGAATTAATTGACTTGGTTAAAATTGACAGTAGAGTAGTAGAGTTGATTCAAATTGACAAGCATTTGACTCATGCATGCAGGTGCTTTCTGACAATGCAGCTGTATGTGTAGTTTATGTGGAAAATAAGCCTGCACTGTTGGGTGTGAGTCCCTCTGTAGCTCAGTGTGTCTGTCTGTCCGCAGTTGTGCCTGTATTCCCAGAAGTTTGACGAGTTCCAGATCACCCTGGCCAAGAGCAACGACATCTACGTCAGCTTCAAACAGGAAATGGATAAGGTAGGTTGTCACTAGGGGTGGGGATAGGTCATGTATGTTTTGAGACAGCATGTGCATAGAGGGTGTAACTAAGATTTTTTATGATCAAGGCTACCGTAAGGTCAATACATGCTTCTTCTGATGTCGCGGGAAAAAACTGCCGTTTCGGATGGGCTTTCCGAACTAGATCGGACTGTCAGGACATCTGGCTATATGCAGGAGTTCTGAGAAGAAGTTCTGAGTGACATCAACGTGTTGTGTAGTTATATCACCTCCCTTTCCGGAAACTTCGGAAGGAGCATGTATTGCGCTTTAGGTGCCTGCAGGCGGCCATATGAATGGATAGAGCTTGTGAAATAGAAAGTTCCAGGTTCAATTCCCAGCTCCGGCAATGTGTCGCCGTGTACCTGAGCAAGACACTTAACTCCTAACTGCCCCCCCCCTGTGCTCAGTCTGACCACTTGAGCAGCAATCAGCTGGGTGAATTTACCAAGTGGGATCAAATAGGTATAATATTATTATGGAGGTCTTTGTCATTGTCAGTATTAAAAAAAAAATCAACAACTAAAATAGAAAAAATAGCTACATGCTCACACATCTACCTTACAATTGGAATCTACAGTCATGCGCGAGAATGTTTGTACGTTTGTACAACACCGCGCTGCGCACTGCGCATGCGTGGACACACTTTCCCTAACCAATTACACGCCACTTCACGCTTACAACTCCTGGACATGGCAACCCCGTCAACCCCGGCCCCCCCATCCAAATACTGTCTGTCTGACTCTTTGGGAGGGTTGCACGCAGCGAACGCCGTCTCGCTGGGCTGAGCGGGCTGCTTCATCAATCTGTGCCGCACATTCTGGTCCTGCAAGAACCTGTGTGAATAGATAGATAGATGAACGGGTGAAATGTGTCCGTCTCTCAGTTTGCTTTCGTTTTCGGTTTGCGTCTCGAAACAAACACTGCTGTTGCTCTCGCTTTTGGTTTGCGTGTCGAAAACGTCTACAGCCTACTACACAAGAGCCTCGCGCCAGCGACTAGACGGAAGGGTCGCGTAGCGACCCGCACCTCTAGTTATTTACAATCTCAGTGGCCTTGTGGTTAGTGTCCGCTCTGAGACTGGGTGGCCGGGGTTCAATCCCCGGCCAGGTCATATAAAAGACTATAGAATGGGACCCAATGTCTCCCTGCTTGGCTCGCAGCATCAATGGCTGAATTGGGGGTCAGTCTCTGTGACTTCCTAGTGTCACATCAGCTGACCTATGGGCCACATGGCTCGGCAACCATTGACTCCCAAGGCTACTTACTTTATTTGCTATGTCATCTGTGATGCTGTCAGCACACTTGTTCAATGTGAAACATGTGGTTGTTTTAGATGACAGGGAAGATGAAGAAACTGGAGAAGGAGTCCACCGTGTGGAAGACGAGGTTCGAGAGCTGCAACCAGGCTCTGGCTGGCATGATTGGAGAGGTATGTACTTTATGCTGATGGTGTTGTCATACAAAGTCTCAAACCGTATAAGACCCCCCATAACTCTGAGAGTGTAAAATGGAACCAAATTACAGACCTGTAAGGGTCCATTTGGAACCCCCTCAAGGAACCCTCAGGGTCCCTGGACCCCACTTTGAAGAACCACTGAGTTACAGTATGTAATTTCAAGACATGCTAATGGTCTTTGTGCAGAGTAAAACAACAGGAACTACTTTTGGAGCTTGTTTCAGCTACCCTGGGTACTAGTTAGATGGGTGTAAAGTTCCTGTCCCCCACTGTGAAATATATGGGTTTGAATTCACCGCAGTGCAGCCAGATTGGCCAAGAGTTTAATCAAACACATTTGGCCGCTTACAGCCAATTTGGACCTGCTATTTGACCGTGATCTCAATTCTTTTCCCATTTGCTTCTGTCATGTGCACCCAATCCTCCTTCTCACCATCACCTGCTCCCGCCCTGCCGCATTCACTTCACTCACCCATGCATTTATTCTCTCCCTCCAGCGAGCGGAGAAAGACAAAGAGTTTGAATCGTTTGTGATGAAGATCGAGAAGCTGGAGACGCTGTGCCGGGCCCTGCAGGAGGAGAGGAAGGCCCTGTACGACAAGATCAAGGACGTCCGCAGTGCCAACACCCAGTCTGGCCTCGCGTTCCACGCCAACATGGGCCTGTCCGAGGTTGAGCTCATCCCAGTGGTTGTCCCGGCGGACGCTGTTCCCGAGTCCCTCCTGACCACCCTGGAGATCCAGGAGATCCAAGAACAAGACCCGGTCCTGACCCAGGGCATGACCCGCCTGAAGGAGGAGCAAGCCAGAATGCAGATGTTCGCCGCCAGCCTACTGTCCCCCTCCTCAGACGCTGAGGAAGACGACAGCGACGAGGGCGAGGGCGAAGAGGACGCGATGACCTCGGCGTTCGCCGTCATCACAAAGCAAACCCAAGTCCAGAAGAAGCCCGCGGAGGTGGAGAGCACCGTTCCAGAGAAGGTAGAAGCCAAGCCGACAGCTGAAGCGGCTGTGGTGGCCGAGCCCGCTTCAAAGACAGAGGAAGTAGAGGAGATCCACAAGGAGACAACCGGGCCTCCGCTGGCAGCACCAGAACATGAAGAGAAGCCCACTGAATCAGCACCGGTCACAGAACCAGTGAAGGAGGAAGCCTGTCTAACTATTGAGTCAACAGAGTGTAGACCTGAACCAGAGGAAGTTAAGCAGCCCACACCAACGGTACCAGTACCAGAAGAGAAGAAGCAACTGGCCCCTGAACCACTGTCAGTGCCCACGAAGTTGGAGTCCAACCCACCAGAAGAGTCCAAACCTGCAGAGGAAAAGGTAGGACAGATAAAGGACCAGATATTTAAATACTAGTCCATATCTAAACAACTATATACTTTTACAATTATAGCAATCATGAACAAACATTCGTGAACAACAGTCCCTCACTCTGCTCTTGCTCAGCAGCATCAGTTTTATTTTCTTCGCAAAGTCATCTGATTGTATGGAAATTACTTAAAATGAGTTTTGAAAAGGCGACCCTACAGGAATTGCACAGTGACGACATCACAAGCTCCTAGATGTACACTGTATTGCCAGTGCTTAATAATATTGGCCTAGTGCTAGGGCATATTTAGCTGTTCAAACACCCTTTTTCAAACATGTATAAAACATTTTTATTGTTTATGAGACCATATAAGTACTGTTTTTTTGTTATTTTTTAACATTATTTAAATATCCAGCATTTTAAAAGTGATCCGTTTGCCCTGCCTTTTTAAAGGTTCAAGCTGAAGCGATGGAAATCGAGCAGCCCACACCAGCAGCGGCGGCGGCTCCAGTAAAAGAAGAGACGACCCAGAAGGAACAGCGTGCCCAACCAGTACAACCAGTACAACAAGAAGCGGTCCCTGTCCAGCCAGAAGAGCAAGGTCCCTCCGGAAGCGCCACTGCCACAGCGTCACACGCAGACAGAGCCAACAACAACAACAACTCTCAGCAACCCTTCTTCATCAGGAAGAAGAAGAAGAGGAGCGCTAAGAAAGTGTAGTTCTATTTGGGTTATGGCTGTGTGTCTGGGGGTGGGGTTAGAGAAGTGGTTCTCAAAATGGCGTCCGGGGACCCTCAAGGGGTCCCATGAGGGGGTTCCAGGGGGTCCCCCAGCTGAATGGTTCTTAGGTATAGAAACCAAATGGATCCTTAGAGGTCTGGAACTCTGAGAGTGTGCAAATGGAACCAAATGTACGATAAGGGTCCATTTGGTTCCATTTGTACGCTCTCAGAGGAATGGGGGTCTGTGGCCCCTAATGCATACCAAACTCGGGGTCCTTCAAATTAGAACGTTTGAGAATCACTGGGTTTAGAGGGAGATGTGTGTGTGGGGTTTTATTTATATATGATTTGGTAAGGGTGTGTCTATGTGTTTACCTAGTGCCTTACGACATGGCTGTCTCAACTGGTGTGAGCAAAGTGGTACGTACCAAACGGGTTCTATACCGGGAGCAGACTGACATCATATTAACCCATTAAGACCGGGAACGCATCTGTGTAACCACTTAAACCATTATTTTATACTTTGGCTATTCAAAAATAGCAGATCTACAAGCTCATAGCGTGGCAATCAGCTATTTTTGAAAAATCGTGAAAATGTGTGCAAATTCTTTGAATATATATATTTTTAAAGCAAATCTTAGCTTCTGGGGGTCCCTGGAACAACATATATGACAAAAGTTCGCTTTAAGGAATATATATTCAAAGATTTGCACACATTTTCATTATTTTTCTAAAATAGCAGATCTACAAGCTCGTAGCTATGAGCTTGAAGATCTGCTATTTTTGAATAGCCAAAGAAATCTAGAATGACACAGATGCTTTCCCGGTCTTAATGGATTCAACTAAAACTGCTGTATTTTTTTTTTTTTTCAAATGCAAGTGAAAGTGGGGCCTAGATGACCCATTGCAGTGGGACTTACCTGAAGGAATGAGGAATTTGTAAGTTATCTTTGACGGAATAGATGAACAGGATGATGATGATGATGATGATGAAGATCTTTGCAGCCTGAGCTTTAACAAAAAGGAACAGAATACTTTAAGCTTTGCCTTACGCAAGACAAAAAATAATCTATGCCAAACTAACCACAATACTGTGTCTTTTCCATTGGAAATCACAAAACGATGCTACTGAAATAAAAGTGTTTTTGACATAATTCATCTTTGTGTGTGTTTTATTTTATTTTTAAATGCATTTATACAAGTTGTAAACACTGGTTTATTGTAAACCCCATATAAAATCTCTCTTTGTCATAAATGCATTTATAAACATCCTTATATGGGAAACAGAATCAGCTAAATGTATTACATCTACACACAATAGGCTCTATTCACAGCAGCCATATTATGAAGACATTCACAGGTGTTACTAATGATACTAATGAAGGCTCTGTTCCATTCTGGTCAAACAGAGTCAGGGTGCTGATATTGTGCATATCTACAGTTGGGGTCCAGGGACCCTCATGGGCTTCCAAATGGCCCCTTACAGGTGTGTAACTCTGAGAGTGTACAAATGGAACCAAATGCACCCGTAAGGGTCCATTTGGTTCCATTTGTACACTCTCAGAGTTATGGGGGTCGTGGACACCACTGTGCTACACTAAATGGAACAGAGCCTTCATTAGTATCATTGGTAACACCTGTGAAGGAAGTGATAATATGGCTGCTGTGTGTACAGCCTATTTGCAGTTTAAAGACAATATTTTGCACCAAACTCTAGTTTGTCATGGCACTGTCTTACATACTGTTAGTCAGGACTGTATTTACTGCATATCAGCCAGCCAGTGGCATGGTGCAGTACACTATTCTATCCAGAAGATGGCACAATACGCACACTGCAAGTGAAGCACATGACACATGCGCTGTTGTTTCTTTTGATGTAGTGTCAGGGTATGCCCACTAGGAGGAGTCAAAGACATTGGTCTATGCAGCAGCTGCAGTTCTCAACCATTTTCAGCATATTGAATTATCAAGAGATCATTCTAAATGGGACAGTCTTTTATTTTATTTTATCTATATTACACTGTACGCACACGGACATATTGTCGTTGACTATAGTGGTGCTTTTTACTGTCAGAAGACAATCTGAAGACAATCTAACTGTAATTTAATTACCACATTTTCTTTGTGATTTTAACTAATAACAGTCATAGTATGTACCCAATTTAGATCCGTTATGTGCCAACCATGCACTCAGCACACCCAGACCTCAAACTAAATAAGTTCATTGTTGCACAAATGAACTGAATTGCACAAAGTAAAGATGTGGCCTATTCTGTCTCAGGAGATCACGATCAAATAGTTGCCATTTCTCTTGTAGATAAAGTTCAGAGTAAACAGTGTTCTTTGGTGATGTGTGTTGTATTCAATAATTATATTGATCCCCAAGAGGAAATGCTCATTTCGTTGGTCACCTACCCACTGGTTCTCAAACCTTTTCATGTCAAGGACCCCCAAATTGATATACATTAGCACTGTGGACCCGCATTTGAAAAGACGTGCCAGGGACCCCCATAAGAAGATTTTTACGGCTTGGCTCAATAGCAGTGATTCTGAACCATTTAATTTCAAGGACTGATAGTTTCATATCTCTGCTGTCGCAGAAACCAGCTCTCAACCAACTCCAAAATGTAAATGTTTCAGGAAATGAAAAAACAAAACAAAAAGTGGAGTTAGGAGGTTTTGTTCATCATTGATAAGAACAGGTGAATGGACCTCCAAGGGAGGTAAAACCAGCTAACTCCAACCCCCTTGGTGGAGTTCACTGGTTTAGCAGACAGTTTGAGGGTCCAATGGAGTTAGCTGGTTTTGTCAGAAGCGCTTTTTAATACTTTTCATTGGTTCAATATTTGATCAACCAACATGCAGAGACGTAAAGGGTGTTCAATAGCACTGATTTATGAAAAAAAAGGAAAACCTCAAAAATGAAAAAAAATAAACATTTTTTTCTCTCTGGGACCCACTATAAAACACAGATCCATAAGGGTCCATTTGGTTCCTAACTGTCATTTATTTGGCTTGGGACCCCCTGGAACCCCCTCAAGGACACCACACTTTGAGAAAACACTGACCTAGTGAGCTGCAAATGTAGCATGGTGTGCCATATAAATAAAGGTTTTATTTTCATTAACACCTGTAATCAATTCTGATGATGATGATGATTAAGTGTTTATTGCATGTAGCGTACAGTAGACACTCATTGCTGGAATCTGACTGTATAAACGCTGCTTAGTATGTACTCAGGCATATCCTGAAACATGCCCTGTAAGTGAGGTCGGTCGGTCGGTCTGTCTCTTCTGCATCCAAATGCTGGGCTATGACCTGGAATATTTCACATGCATTTAACTCGATGTTGTGATTCAGTGTTTTGGTGTGTCTGTGCTTCATGTATCTTGTGTCTCCTTTCCAGGTCCTGCTCACCCCCCCCCCCCGCACCTTAAAGCAATATGA
This sequence comes from Gymnoscopelus microlampas, assembly GCF_963454915.1. Classification (NCBI taxonomy): domain Eukaryota; kingdom Metazoa; phylum Chordata; class Actinopteri; order Myctophiformes; family Myctophidae; genus Gymnoscopelus; species Gymnoscopelus microlampas. Next base: position 9,633,264 of record NC_139953.1, read on the forward strand.
CATCATAGTACTGTTGTCATAGACTGGCCTCCAAGTACTGTGATAATTGGTACCGCACAAAGTATCCTGACAGCGGGCCACGGCTATTGCATAACTGAAATGTGTGTCCCAGATGGCAAGTCGGTCAGAACGGTTTCTGAGAAAATAAAACCTTGAATGTCTGTATGTATTATGTCCTCAGGTCTTACTATATAAACTCGGATGATAATTTACAGTTGTCAAACGTGACAGTGTTTAGTGCATAGCCTCTGTAGTTCATACTCAGTGACTAGAATCTGACCCTGTATAAACTCTGCTTCCCGTGTTTTCCCCACAGGACTGAACATGTAAGTTGGCCATTGGTTCTCAAAGTGGGGTCCAGGGCAAAGAGGTGGTGAGGCTTCACGGTCATGGCTTTTATTCAATGACACATAACCAAGACCTGCTGAGACTCCAGGACAGAGAAGTTGTTGCTGCTGCTGCTGACAAACAATAACTGAAGGGACAGGCACTCAATCAGTATTTATAGCAGGCCTCTAATGAGGAGTGAGTTAGGACAGGTGTGGTTAGGGTTTGAGAGTGAGTGAGAGCAGGTGAGGTGGGTGGAGCCAATCCATGAGAATAGGCCAGGGGGAGGGTTGCTGTTGCTGACTAGTATGACTCTTTTCTGCAGACACTTTTGAATAATTTTGAGTTTTTTTTAACACAAATCTTCTTCTGGGGGTCCCTGGCACAAGACATTTTCAGATGGGGGTCTGTCTGTCTGTCTGTCTGTCTGTCTGTCTGTCTGTCTGTCTGTCTGTCTGTCTGTCTGTCTGTCTGTCTGTCTGTCTGTCTGTCTGTCTGTCTGTCTGTCTGTCTGTCTGTCTGTCTGTCTCTCTGTCTCAAGACATTATTAGCCTATATAATAATGACACTGTCATTTTGTCTGTATTCCACAGTACGCACACACACACGCACGCACGGTTGGGAAGGTTACTTAATCAGTTACAGGATGCTGGTTACCCTGATAAGATTGCAATAAGTAGGCTAATACAGAATAATCACTTCATTCATTACTTCATCAAGATAATGTACCCTGCCTAGGCCTGCGTTTAATTACTTTTTGCTTACTTTCTAAATAAATGTTTTAAACCAGGATGCGCCCCATAACAAGATAATGTCCTAGTACAACAGAAGTACAGACACGAGTTCTAAATTACCGCTAACCTGCCTTTATGTCTTTGCTAACATTTGCCCACAAGATGCACAAATATGACAAGCCTAGAGTATGGAAACATTGTTTTTGATTTGATTATTGTGCTGCTTTTTACTGTCGGAAGACATCCAAGACCAACTTTTTGTATAATCACCAACATTTTGATTACTAACTGTAATGTAATTACCACCCTTTCTTTCGGAACATAACTAATTATTTATATTAGGTAATTTACTGCCATCATCTTGCCAACCTTGCACTCAGCACAGTTGACTACACAAAATAAAGATTACTCCATCTCAGGAGATCACAGTCCAATTGTTCAGAGTAAAAAGTGTTCTTGGGTGGTGTATTGTATCACCAAGAGCAGCAGTTCCCAAACTGGGGTCCAGTCATTATATTTTCAATAGCAGGCAATTTTTTTTTTTTTTAAGGTTTATAAAATAGCAAAAATAGCAGATCTACAAGTTCACGTGTTGTGTGCTTCTAGAGAAAAGTAGACATCACCACATACTTCAAATACTCTGAGGACACTGACCTTCTCTGACTGCTCAATGACAATAACTCTGTTACAGCTTGTCAAAACACAATTACCCGCTTCACACAATGGTGCACTAACAATACAGCTGAACTTGAACCTGTCATTAACTGGACTGCACTGACACCCCCCCCTAAAGGACCAACCTCAGTCCTTTAGTGGTTCATAGGTTTGACCTGATTCAGTACATCACTCTGTATCATCAGCACCTTCCTAAACTTATGGCCTAAGTACATTTTTTCAGAAAAGATAAAACACTGATTCAAAACTATATGATATTTCTTAATAATTTCACCCAAAACGTTTATAACAAAAAATTATGACTATTAACATAAAAATAATACTGTCTGTCAGTTACGTAACATAAGAGATTTAAATAGGTTTAAATAGGATTAAACCGGACTTAGGCCAAATAATTTACTCATTTACTGATTTACTCCAGACTTAGGCAATTATTTGGCCTAATTAAGTCACAAAACCATGTCTTAGGCCAAAAAAATGCCTATTTTGACCTAAGTCACACTAGGGAGGCCATTATACTAAAAGGGGAGTGAACAGCATGGCGATTTTACCAGAGGTGGCCAGTGTCATGAGGAGCTGACTTAGGCAAAAATAAAATTTTCCTCCAAAAATTACTTATGCCATTAGTTTAGGAAGGTGACGTCATAGAAAACACAGGAGACAATATAAGAGCAACATAATATGTTCAGGACGGTACAACCTTAAGTTGAATTGTTTGTATAATGCAATCGTCGACAAGTAGGCCCACATTTATATTGCAGAGTACTAATAAGAATCTACCAGCTCACAATGCTTCGCATCGCGATGCATTGTGTGCTTGTAGATCTGCTATATTCTTTCTTTCTTTCTTTCTTTCTTTCTTTCTTTCTTTCTTTCTTTCTTTCTTTCTTTCTTTCTTTCTTTCTTTCTCTCTTTCTCTCTTTCTCACACACTCCATCCCTCTCTCGCTACCCTCCCCTCCTATAGCTGGAGTTGTCTTCCTCTCTGTCTCTCTCTATCTTTCTCTCTCTGCCTCTCCCATTGTCTCTCACACGCCCCCACCACCTCCCTCCCTCCCTTCCTCCCTTCATCCCTCTCTTCCTCTGTCAAATTCTATTCACTCCCCCTCCATCCCTCCGTCCCTCTCTCTCTCTCTCTCTCTCTCTCTCTCTTGCTGTATAATTTCCTACATCCTTATTTTACAGCCTCATGCCGTTGAAAGGAACGTACAGTAGCAGCTTATCTTAATCGCCTACACACACAACAGCTGAGTGAGTGTCTGGCATGCTTCTCAGGAGTGTGGAAAAAACAAGGGACCTCTGGAGAGACGCACGCACTTTTCACATCACCCAACTTAACGTGACTTAACCGCTGTGCTGCCTCTGGCCACTGAGTTCTTCCCTTTGGGATCAATAAAGTCATATCGTTGTTGTCGGGCAGAAATCTCCATATTCTAACTTTTTGTGTTTTTTCGTAAATGAACGCCCTACTTGATAGAAAAGCGTCACACAAAAGCATCAAAAGTAGCAGATCTGCAAGCTCTAAACGCGGCGGGAGACGTCTCGCACAATACCTGTGGAAAGCCTGGTTTTCTTTAAAAAAATGTACCAGTGCCATGCGGTTTAGATCTGGTCATATCCGATTTAATTTAAAACACTGCCATTACAGGGAACACAACGTTTCAGCCACATGTTGGCCTTCAATTTCCATACACAAACATACACGCACGCACGCGCGCGCACACACACACACACACAGACACACACACACACACCGTTTCTGTATCCACTGAGTCTCTCTGCAAACTGGCAAAGAGAATTGGTTGCAGTCGAGGAAAAATCCACATGAAGGTTCCTCTATCTCGTAACCGGTCAGAGCTCAGACTTTTCCAACAGTGCTATGACGTTACGTAATCACAAAAAGCAGCATGAGCGCCGTTCATAGTGGAGGTTTTGAACAAGAAATAAACAGTTTGTTTGGACACTTTTGAGCAGAGGTTGTGTTGTGAAAGCGGCCAAATTGACACAAGTTTCTTTCGGTCGTCTATTACGCTGGGGTTTGAGAAAACATGCCCGATCTCCCGACCACCAACTCCAATGTAAAGGGCCGTTTTATACTAAATGTTCCTTATAGGAAATGAGGACTTCTAAGTTCCAATTAATAATCAAACGTAGCTTGCTCTGAGGTGGGAAGTTCTAAGTCAGAAACTTCCCAGTTCCTTGCTCGCCATGAACTCGCACGCACAAAATAATCAGTTGGAATTCCCATACTGTATGTGCCTTTGAAGCCATGTCTGCATTTCTTCAGGCCTGAAGTGTGTTGTATGTAGATGATTAGTTGAGCATACAGAGAGCATAGTGTGTGTGTGTGTGTGTGTGTGTGTGTGTGTATGTGTGTGTGTGTGTGTGTGTGTGTGTGTGTGTGTGTGTGTGTGTGTGTGTGTGTGTGTGTGTGTGTGTGTGTGTGTGTGTGTGTGTGTGTGTGTGTGTGTGTGTGTGCGTGCGCGCGTGCGTGTGTGTGTGTGTGTGTGTGTGTGTGTGTGTGTTGTACACAGAGATATGGGGCTATCGCTATACACCAGAGGTGACTGGTGAATGAGCGTGGAAATCTGCCTGTGAAGAGCCATATCTGTATACAACCGAAGCACTGTCAAAGACACACACAGTGGTGTGTGTTTACCACCAGCTGCTTCATTGTATGGCATACAGTGAGTGGGGGTTTGGGGGGTGGGGTGTGGGGGGGGTTGGGTCTGAGCGTAGGATGGAGAAATGAAAGAGAAAGTAACAGGTCAGACTCATCAGCACAAAAACAACACCTGTTCCCAATTTACACACTGTGCATCTTCTACAGTACTGTAGGTAGTGTATGTGGTACAGTATTTAAATGAATACCTTCATCCTGAGCATCTTACAACAGGTGCACCTGTTGGAATCTTTTCAGTTCCTAGTTCACCGGTAGTCTATTTCAAACGTTATACAAAGAACCACAAGAGTCCATCAGCTTTCATCCCTCTCCAACCATAGCTTTGTTGTATTATTGTCATGTTTTAGAAAAAACGTGCTGTTATTGTCTCGTGTTTCTTTCGAAGCCCGAAGTGTCGGTTGCTTATAATGTTGGAGAAAATAATACCCGTTGCACTAAGTCACTTCGAATGAGTTGAATAAAATGTACATTTTACAAACCTGTATATTTAATCAGAAGTATTATGCATGGTTTAATGAGACTGGCTTCTTGCTGCTAATGTTACCTCTGACCTGCTTAAAATGTGTTTGGGGAATAGACAGAGTAAAGGATGGCTCCATCCACACATTGAGGTTCATCTATTCCTCATTAACCTTTCCTTCCTATATGCTTTTATTTTAGCTGGTGCAAGATAGGAGGCCATGGAGGGAGCACAGCACAGTAAAGTTAAATCACCCATAAAGGTGCATTTCCCTTGAAAACACTTCTGGCTTCATTTTCACATCTACTCTGGCTTTTGTGTGCACCACAGACAGTTAACTTGACTCAATATTTATGTAGATATTTGATAATCATTTGATCAGAGACCTCTGTCTTGAACGCAATGTTTCTAAGCAACTCTCTCTCCATCTCTCACAGAATAACCTGCTGGATCATGATTTGACCTGCATGGTCAAATATTACTCAACAACAAGTGAAAGTTGCTCTGTCAAATGTGTTAAAGTACTGGAAAAGGTTATTTAAAAAATATGTACGTATTCAAAAGTACAAATTATAAAGTACATTTAAAATATCAATGCCGATTTTCAAGACATTTAAAAAAAACTATCAATAATGGTGAAAATAGCTACAAGCTACTGCATCACACCTACTGTACAAACTATCACAACACGCCGCGATGTGACGCGTTCTGAGCTTGTCGATGTGCTATTTTCACAGAATGTTTGCCTATTATGACATGCCCATAATAGGGATGGTAGGGTGGTTAAATGCACACCGGTCTGTTTTCACACTCTCAGGGTTAAATTAGAATATAAAAGGGGAGGGGGAGTTGGGATGTAGCCATCATTTTAAAATTCCATTATTATTCAGAATTAGAGTCATTTTAGTCACCAGATAAAAAAATAAATTTTAATCCAAAGCTTAGGAATTCAGAGGAGACAAATCTTGCGCTGTCACTCTCTCTCTCTCTCACACACACGCGCACGCGCACGCACGCACGCACGCACGCACGCACACACACACACACACACACACACACACACACACACACACACACGATGATTCTGACCATGATTCTGACCATGATACTGACATGATACTGACCATGATTCTGACCATTATACTGACCATGATTCTGACCATGATACTAACCATGATACTGACATGAGACTGACCATGATACTGACATGATACTGACCATGATTCTGACCATGATACTAACCATGATACTGACATGATACTGACCATGATACTGACATGATACTGACCATGATACTGACCATGATACTGACATGATACTGACCATGATACTGACCATGATACTGACCTGATACTGACCATGATACTGACCATGATACTGACATGATACTGACCATGATACTGACCATGATACTGACATGATACTGACCATGATACTGACATGATACTGACATGATACTGACCATGATACTGACATGATACTGACATGATACTGACCATGATACTGACATGATACTGACATGATACTGACCATGATACTGACATGATACTGACATGATACTGACATGATACTGACCATGATACTGACATGATACTGACATGATACTGACATGATACTGACCATGATTCTGACCATGATACTGACATGAGACTGACCATGATTCTGACCATGATACTGAGAGTATCATTATTATTATTATTATTATTATTTTTTTTTTTTTGTTGCAGGATCTGTCTTGAGAGATTTTTCACACATAAAAGTAGACACGTCTATGACATAATGTCAGATTAGAGCGTTAAAGCCATGTGGTAAACCATCAGATCTGTCACATTAATGTCTCTATGTGACAACTTCCATCTTCTACAGCACATCCATACAGTATCACGCTGAGGAACAGAGACATGGTTGACAGTGATAGAGAGGAGTGGTTATGACCCTATTATGGGCATGTCATAATAGGCAAACATTCTGTGAAAATAGCACATCGACAAGCTCAGAACGCGTCACATCGCGGCGTGTTGTGATAGTTTGTACAGTAGGTGTGATGCAGTAGCTTGTAGCTATTTTCACCATTATTGATAGTTTTTTTTAAATGTCTTGAAAATCGGCATTGATATTTTAAATGTACTTTATAATTTGTACTTTTGAATACGTACATATTTTTTAAATAACCTTTTCCAGTACTTTAACACATTTGACAGAGCAACTTTCACTTGTTGTTGAGTAATATTTGACCATGCAGGAGTAGAGTATATATACTTTGACTCAAGTACTGGGGCTGAGTACTTTGTCCAGTGCCTACCACCTCTTGCAGAACTCGCAGACCCTGGGAAGAGCTTCCATGCCGTATAGCGATGGCCCCTGTCAGGATGCTCTGGGTTGTAGAGTAGAAAGATTTCAGGACCTTCTCTGAGACCTACTGTATATCCTAAGCTGCCTGACGACGAGGTACAGTCGTTGTCACTCCTTCTTTGCCACAGTCTCTGTGTGCGTTCTCCAGGTCAGTTCCTCTGTGATGTGCACCCAGAGGTACTTAAAGCTGGCTCACCCTCCCTAATGGTGCCCCGTTGGTCAGGAGGGGTACAGAAGTCCACGATCATCCCCTTGGTTTCTCCGACGTTCAGAAAGAGGCAGTTTTCCTGGCACCACTGCGACAGTACCACCTCCTCCAGATAGTCTAAGTGGGTCCATGTGGTTAAATTAACACTCTCAGGATTTTGTTTGCGTAGTCCTTGGGATGTGCTGTAATTATCATCTATTCTTTACGGGTCTATTCTTATACGGTGTGTCCTGTCAACGGTGATGCACGGTCTAACGGTGGTGGCTCTATTGAACCGGTCACAGCTGAGCGGTTAGTCAATGATGTGGAGCAGTAATAGAGACACGATCTGGCTCACACTGCCGGCCCGAATGAATGGCCAAACATTAGGCTGTCATACGAGGAACAGTGAATGGATGTACACATACACACACACACGCATGCATTTCACTGACATACATGTACACACATACACATGCAGACACTGGGGCGTATACAAGCACTCATGCAAGTAAGGTACTAAGGGTAGTAATAAGTAATAAAGTGCAGATAAACCTAATAAGTGTGTTATGAACATAACATAACATAATGTGTATTTATCTTGGTGGTGTGATTCCCTGCAAGTCTTTCTCCCCCCTCATGTGTGTGTGTGTGTGTGTGTGTGTGTGTGTGTGTGTGTGTGTGTGTGTGTGTGTGTGTGTGTGTGTGTGTGTGTGTGTGTGTGTGTGTGTGCGCGTGCGTGCGTGCGTGCGTGCGTGCGTGCGTGCGCGCGTGCGTGCGTGCGTGCGTGATTGAGTGATTGGCTACCATGCAGCTGGTGTGAGTGGACTGAGTGCTGTATGACTGTGAGTGACAGTGACTAGCATAGGCTTCCTTATAAAGAGTGCACAGGTGATCGCAGCAGGTGATTGGTTCCTGTGCCCATGGGCTTCCTTATGAAGCTGGCTTCAGAGGGTTCATGTCTCTCCTCCTGACCAGCAACCAAACGCAAGACCAAACCAGGGGTTTTGTAAATGTAATGGGAGTGTAGGGGTGGGGTACATTTATTTTGGGTTACTCACTCCTTTGGCTTTGTTTTGATATGGTACCGTAGGTAAACACGTTTTTTAAGTTGGTTATTTTCAGTAGGTAAGAGTCTTTTGTTTCCTAGTTACGGGGGTTTGTCCCCACCCTGAGGTAAATATGTAACAGTTTTCTTCTATATGCATATATAAAAATAAATCCTCCACTTTTGGGGATTTTACACCTGTGTTGACTGGCTGTTTGGGGACTGGGAAGGAGGGGATCCATATTTTGTGTCCAGTGCCCCTAGGCTGGGCTGTAACATAAATTGGTGGCTCGTCCGGGATATGAACCAGGGACCTCTCGCACCCCAAGTGAGAATCATACCCCATATTTTGTGTTGCAGCTCAGTGCCCCTGGGCTGCAACAAAGTGTGCAAAGAACAAAATCAATATACAGGCATTGTTGTAGTGAATGAACATAATAATCAATATAGAGGCATTGGTGTAGTGAATGAACATAGACTTTTCGAATTGCACCTTCCCTGGGTTACTGAGGTAAGATACTGTAAATCTATATGCTGTAGTAAAAAAGTACAATCATGCAGCAAAGGGATGAATACGTTTGCGACCAAAATTGTACAAATAGCAGTCAGTATTATGGACAGTTTCTGCAAAGAGAGACAACCGAACATCTGCAAAATGTCATTAACATCATTACCTGAGGATGTGTATCATTCACTTAGTAGATGATCCATTATGTATATTTGTCAACAATTAACAGACACATCTGTTTACCATAATGTGCTAAATGTTTTTCATTACATTTTTTGACAAAAAAAATGTAAGCATAGTTTATTCAAATGGTGGCTATAATCATCATAATTTGGGAACAAATTGTATTTAGATTTTGGACTTTTGGCTGTTGGCCAGTGAGTCAGTTAGTACATTAATGCCAAAGTAGAAACGGCAGTAGAAAAACCTTCCTGAGGAAGGCTTGACGTTAGCGCATTAACGTCAAACAGACCAATGACTGCAAGGGCTCAAGAACACATGACTTGTGTTGCATATCGTCGCTGTCAGGCAGAAATCTTTTATTTCCATGTTTCATCTTTTCATGTTTTTTCATAAATTAATACCGTAATTTATACTTTATCGAATGACAGTGTGTGTCCTACGATGGGAAATTGGAAAATAACAGCTCTGCAAACTCAGGTGTTGCATCATGGCAACACCTGACGTGTTGGTAGATGTAGATGTGCTATTTTGACGAAAGCTGAGCAATTTTGAGCATTTCTGCATATAATGACATGCTCAAAATAGGGGCGCCAGTTTGAAAGTGGTTATGTCAGTCTGTGTTTTTTTTTAAATAGGAATACAGTTTTTTTTTTGCTATCTATTTCCTCAAAAGTAACAGTTTTCCACCGGACAGCGGCAATACGTCATCCCCTCACTCTGCCCCATCTTTCTACTGTATCTCCCCATTGTACTGTACTAAATACCCTGACACAATGTATGAGCCTAGATTATCCCTGAGCAAGCTATAGGACCCGTCCCAGACACTGTCTCCCTCCCCGGGGCTGAGTGTAAAGCCCAGGAAAGTGTTAAACACTGCAGTGGTTTTGTAGCCTGCCACCTACAGTATGTAAAACCAGCCACCGTGAATAGTGCTGTCCACAGCCTTCAGTGGGAATGGCTGAATACTGCTGATGTATGCGCTCATTACGGCAACTCTGCGTCAAACGCTTTCTTTGACTTTGAACGTTGCTGCCAAACCCGCTGGAGTCTCCAGGGGTATATTGTTGTTGTGGCCTATACATTTAGCCTATAGCTTAACATCTCTGACTCTGGGGATATTCACTGGGGTGATATGCTCACCTTACCTGTGACTTTGAGCTGCTTTGAGATGAAGATGTCGGAAGACAACAGCGCTCATGTTGGGTACAGTTCTTTGGCACTAACATCTGTGTTTCGGTGAACATTACCCCCAGAGAGGTGGCAAGGCCTTGTCACAGAATTGGTAAACTTAAATCAAATTAAATACATGGTAGATCCACTATATGGAGAGGTAACTGTTGTGGAATAACCCATTTACAGTCAAACTGCGGTGTCTGTGGACATGTCATTATAGGTGAAAATATGTATTGATTTCAAATGATTTCAAAAGAAGCAGATCTACATCTGTTATTTTTGCCATAGTAGAATAGCGAAACCCCCGGGGGACAAATGCAGCAAATCTCTTCACTGAAAATAACCGATCTACAAGCTCAAAATGCATCACAACGTGAAGAGTTGTGGGCTTGTAGATAGATTACATAAATGATTTGAAGAAATCTTGTAAATCTTCACCTATAATGACAATTTTGCCTTTTGCCTATTATGACATGCCCAGAATAGGGATCGCTATAGGGTTCATGTGGTTAAGTTGGAGCAAACATGGGGTTGTGGCAGGTATGACAACACTCCACATAACCCCATGAGTGTTCCATGTGGAAGTGCCCTTGAGCAAGAAGACACAGAGTCCCTAGCAGCTCCGGAGGCACTGCTCTGTCGCTCACCCTGCATTCTGACCTTGCAGTGGACGGAAGGTCTGGAGGAAAGACTAATTTCTCCCCTCAGGGTTGAAGCATATAAAAATATACGAAATAAAGAAATCTGCCTATTACTGTAGGTTTTGAGGACAAAGTGAAAATAGACCGCGGAGGAGCAGGGCTGCCATCCCCAAATCATCTTAAATTTAAGTGCCTTTGTTAAAGTCAAATGTAAAAGATGAGAAGAAAGCTGCAGACAAAGCTCACTGACTGTCACCTCATCACCCCATTCATATCGTCTCTGTAAGGTGGAAACCTCATATGTCCAAAACTGTTACTTTTCGGGATTCAAATGAAAAAATAGCTGAAGAAGCAGATCGACAAGCTCAAAACGCGTCGCTTCGCGCCGCGTTTCGAGCTTGTGGATCTGCTACTTTTGATGCTTTCGTGTGACGCTGTAGTATGATCAAGTAGGGCGTAAATTTACGAAAAAACACAAAAAGTTAAAATATGGAGATAAGAGGTTTCTGCCCGACCGCAACAATATCAGTAAGCTTCCCTGAATGATAGATTGGGGGAAGGGAGCTAGAGCACTTAACTTGCTCTAAGCTTTATACCTCTCTCTCTGGTCTTGTTGTCCAGGACAAGGCCCTGTCGTCAACCACATTTCAACCGTCAGTTATAAACCAGAGGTCCAGATCATGAGATACAAAAAGAGTCCTTAAGATAAATGACTTATGACGTTGTACTCCGACTTCATGTTGATTAAAGCCATCTTAAACACAGTCATCTTAGGCGGAGGAGATTAAGCCTGACAGTGAATGTGATTTGATTACAAGGTGTCACCATACAGGGAGAGATTGCTTGCTTGCTGCTTGCAGACTTCAGAGATTTTCGGAGTGTATTTCCGAATGCACCCATAGTCTCCATCCTTGCCTTTGGCTTGGTGAGAATGAGCAAGTATCAGTATACTGGTGTTAGTGTCCTGGTCAGTATCCTGGTCAGTATCCTGGTCAGTATCCTGGTGTCAGTATGCTGGTGTCAGTATCCTGGTGTCAGTATCCTGGTGTCAGTATCCTGGTCAGTATCCTGGTGTCAGTATCCTGCATATCATGGTCCTAGTGTCAGTATCCTGGGGTCAGTACCCTGGTCAGTATCCTGGTGTCAGTATCCTGGTCTCAGTATTCTGGTGTTAGTATCCTGGTGTCTGTGAAGTGCAGGCGTAAAGGCAGCTCTGTGTAGAATTGTGCATTCAGTCTCATGTCTATACTTTCGACGATAACAAGGTCATTCTGGCTCGCGCTCTCACACACAGTGGTAAACATTTTGTCTGCCTTCTCCAAACACCATGAAAAACATGTCAAATTGAAGAGAAACAAGTCATGTGGACAATTATTTTTAAAAGGGGTCATTACTATGTCATCATCACAAAAAAAGTCACGTTACTGTATTTGGTGTCTAGTTCCTGTGTTAGGTCACATATGGATGAGAGTTGAACTACAGCCTGTGTTGTTGGATACTCAGACAGAAAACGAAACTGAACACTTCTAAAGCACTAGGAGTCAACTCTTGACCTGGTCTGGTGGTGCAATGGTCTAGTACTCAGTCTCTGGGTGCAGAGTCTCAAGCCTTCCATAGTTAAATATTGTCCTTTGGGCACCAACCTAGTATTAGTCAGATATTAGCCAATTTTAATATAGGATTTCTTGGTTAAGTCCCACTTATCTTTATCAACTGCATATAGTTATCATTCCAGAACATATGTGTTTAGTGGTTTTGTTAAGGTTTGAGTTAATAAATTGTTTGTTGTAACTCCTTATTTATCCTGGCTTTTCAATTGTGTTACACCCACATTCCTTAACCCAACTTGGGGTCGTTTGATTAGGCTACTTACACCTGCCTAAAAGATATAACAGTTACTTGAAAGATGTAAAAAAATATATATATAATGTAATATGCTTACCCACCTATTTACCTGCTACCCCTGTGAGAGAAAATAAGTATGTATACTTAATTAGGTTTCCTTTGAAGATTATTATAGATTCTTCATGTATGCTTATTTGTCTAATTGTCTGTTTTCAATGTAATCTTTTGTTTAGTAAAATTCTGCCATCATAGGGCCTGTTCTTTTGTTTTTTTGTTCAGTTAAAACATTAACAATGGGAATTGTCATAAAAAGTAAGTTAAAATTGTATTTGTCACTAACTTATACAGTACAAGCAGCAAAATGTTGAACGTAATAATATATCAAGAGAAGAAATTATATAATACAAAATATACAGTGAGAAACAATTATTGTCTTAGACAAGTGTTGTCTTACACTAGACAGCTTATCAATGTGCAGCGGTTCCAGAAGTGTGCAAGTAATGTGCACATAGACATACTGTATCTAACTGTGCAGGTAATGTGCATAGTGTGCATACTGTATGCATATCTAATCAATATGCAGCAATGTCACAGTCAAATAATGTGCATAATGCATATCTAATCAATAGCAGCAATTTTACAGTCAAAAGTGCGAGTTGAGCATATTGCTGTTGTCGGGAAGAAACCTCTTACCACCATATTCTAACCTTTTGTCTTTTTTTACGTAAATTAATGTCCTATTTGATCATACTATAGTGTCACACAAAAGTAGCAGATCTACAAGCTCGAAACGCGGCGCAAAGCGATCCTGAAGAGTAACAGTTTTGGACATATGACAGAGACGATATACAGTATACATACAGTACATATAGACTGAGAGTCAGTGTCACTGCCAATTAACCTAAACACAGCTATGTGTTTTTGTAGTTAATTGTTTGGTGTTTGTTGCAATAAATGCATGAAATGGAAGTGGTTGGATTCTATTGAAGTATGACGGCAGTTCAAAGTATGTAATGGGGCTCAGAAAATAAACAATAATTTGAGTGTGGTATTTTCCAGAAACAGCTAGTCAAAGAGGAGCTGTGACGATAATAAAACACTGTTTGAGAAAGTAGTTTTACCGTTTTTTTTTGGGGGGGGGGGGTCCAAAGTGAGAACAAAATATATATATATATATATAATCAATACAGTTCTGGTTGATTAAAACTGCTAGTTTTGATCATCTAAAAAAAAAGGGCATGCAATTTTATGACACCAAGGCTAAAACAGAGCATCTCGGCCTGCTCTCAATGAAAGTGTAAATCTAGGTGCAGAGTAAAATGTTCCAATAGATAGTTTAACAATAACCTAAATCTCAGTTGTTGTGTCACAATGAACCCTGGTCATCAATGGATGTATCTATAGATTCAGTCATTGTGTCAGGGGGAGAGGTGTTTGCAGTGGATTTTCATCTTTTGACCTGCCACCTCTCCCTTTAACCAAGAGTTCACTAGTAAGAGACCACGCCTCTACTTAAGTTTAACGATTTATTGAAACAAAATGAACGTGGAACGGGATGAGGAACCCAAGGTGGGGTGGCACTGAGGGCTTGTTGGGGAGTCGTCTAGGGAGCTGACGGCCATTGTTACTCTACTCGGGGAGCTGTCGGTCGTCTAGGCTCCGTCACTGTCCCCTCTGGATTCCTAGCGAAGTGGAGACAGAAGGGACAAGAGCGAGAATCGAGGGGGAAGGAGGAGGTTGGTGTGGAGGACGACGAACTTGAAAGCAATGAAAGGCAGAAAGAGCCGATCTACAAGCGCAGTACTCACGACCCATGTTTGGTCTGTTGTGGAGCAGCACAAACAGGAATTGAGAGATCACAGTTGCATTATACTGTGTTTTTTTTTACATGCTTTTGACCACCGAGCACACAGTGGAGTCAGTGAATTATGTTGAAATCTTTAACTGGAGTTGAAAGTGTTTGGGAGTTTGGGTTGCAAGAACATGTCTTGATGGTTAAGGTTCATGCTTAAATATGTTGTAGGTTCAAGACGGATTGAATTGAATTGAATTGAATTGAATTGAATTGAATTGAATTGAATTGAATTGAATTGAATTGAATCGAATTGAATCGAATTGAATCGAATTGAATCGAATTGAGTCATGCGGCACATTTATTAGGTCGTCCACAAACAAACAATACACAGATTGTTTGTGTACTTTGGGGATACATCATCCGTATGCAATATATGCCTCGGAATGGGATTCAATTAGCATTAGAGTCAGTGTTCATACCTCATGCACTAATCTACTTCCTATGCTAACTTCTCTGAAACTAATCAAATCACATTCTCGGCAGTGACGGAAGTGAAATGGCTGCCCGTTCCAATAAGAGCTCTACAATAACAACGTATGCCGTCCATGTCGTTTCGTCTCTGATAGCCAGCCAAATTCATTTCAATTTTCCTGAAAGGATAAAAGCACCGTGCAATTTAAGTGCCGCCTCCTCGTCCTCCCCCTTTGGCTGCCTCTCTCTCTCTCCCCCATACTCTCCAACCCCCCCCCCCCCCCCCCCCTCTCTCTCTCTAACTTTTCCTCCTGTTCGTCCAATACGTGAGTTTAACTTCTCCTGTCTGCTATAATGGGCTGTTATCTGCTGCCTTTATGCTCACAAATATATCACCACGTGCGTGTGCGAGTGAGATAGCATGTAGTTGTGTGCGAGTGTGTGCGTGGTGTAATTACACGTTTTTTCAAGATGGATTTTTGCAGCAGTAAAGTGCTGACACTGGGAGGAGAGCTGAAGGAGAACCGGACAGATCACTCCTCCTCCTCCTCCTCCTCTCTGGCTCCTTCCACCGTTCCCTCCAACTCCTCCTTAATCCCTTATCTCTCCTATCTACCCCCTCCAGCTCCTCTCCTCCTGTGTCATTTCCTCTCCTTAAATATCTCCTTCAATCATACCTTCTTCTTTTTCCGAGACTCGTTCTCCTCTTCCCCACTTTTGCCTTTGGCTCATATTTCTGCTCTTCAGTGGTTACGGGTCAATGTCTGAAAAACACGAAGTTGTGTCCCCCAAAATTTGTATTTTTAAAAACGTGTACTTTTGAATAGCCTACTTAAGTATTTTTAAAAGCAAGTAGGTTATGCCATTGCTTTAACTCAAGTACAAATTTGACTGAGAAACTTAAACTTTTAATTGAATATTTCACCAGGAGTATCAAGTACTGCGGTTGAGTAGCCTGGCTCCAGCCCCTGAATCGCTAGCCACGCCCATTAAAATATATGTTCAGGCGATTCAGGAATAATGGAGTGGAAAAAAAATGAAAATTCAGGCTGAGTGTCAGGCTAGGGGTTCAGTACTTTGTCCACCACTGAGTCCTGTGACAAATGCCTTGCAAGTAATTTTCTTCAAACACAAACACGTTAGCTAGCTTGCTTACTACTGTTAATGGTGGCTGTAGCTGAGTGGGTCGAGAGGCTGCCTGGTAATTGGAAGGTTGCCAGTTAGACACTCAGCTAACCCGGTGTATGCGTCCCTGAGCAAAACACTTAACCCCTTACAACTGCCCCCATGGCATCCACTGTCTGCTCCTAACAGCTAGAATGGTAGATGAAACAGTTCAGGCAGTTAAGTGCAAATGTACTTGACAGAAACTAAACTTTTTTATCTACTGTTACAGTGTGGCTCCAAGACCATAACAAAAAAGGGGAGACGACATAAATAAGTGTAAAGTTTATTTAACAAATAGTGAAATAATTGTAAGTAAGATTATGTCAAGTTTCCAAATCATACAGGCAGGGAAACATGCTGCCCACTGGAACTGAACCTAACAAATCAACATAAGGAACTCAAACACAAATGCTCTACTGTGTGGCCACGCGTGTGGCCGAGGTAAGACTGTAGCATTGAGTGGGGCTTTTATAGCATGAGGAGACAATTGGCCAGGTGTCTCCCCTTCCACTGATCAACTCAAGACTCCACCCTCCAAACCTGCACTGCAAGGGAATCTGATTAGGCTGTTAAAGGCACACACACAACCCTATACACGAATCCACAGAGCACTGCCCTGTAGAGGGCGCCGCCATTGCTGCGGTGTCAGACTCGGTCAGCTGTTGCTGTGCGGTGTCAGTCAGCTGCTGTCACTGACTGCTCACGTTACTCTTTTACCTGCTTTTTACTAACACTAACTTTACAAAGATGTACAGAAAATCGGGACGAACCTGTGTAGTTTATGGCTGCTCCAACAGCCAAGCAGGTAAAGAGTAACGTCAACAGACGGACAGAACCACAGCAGAAGCTGATGAGTCTGACACCGCAGCAATGGCGGCGCCAGCTACAGGGCAGCGCTCCGTGGATTCGTGTATAGCAAAGTCCCAGGGGGGCGTCACACTACTAACAATAATCGCCCAAGCATGTACGCCTATAGTTGTTTGAACCTCATGGCGTACCTGGCCTTTGTTAGAAACAGGCCATTGTTTAAGACAGACGTTTATATATTGTAATTATATTAATGAAACATTTCTGAGACTCATTCTAGTTGCTGCAGTGAGTTTAAAGGAGAGCAGAAGGAGCTAAATTGTACACTGTCTAGCTAACATAAACGTTTACTTAGCTATTTAAATGTGTGCCAGCTCACATTAGTTATAGCTACAGTGAGCGAACGCTATAATTATATAGCCTCCGGTAGTCCACGTTATTGCACATTGCTCATCGTGGCATATGGTAGCAGTACATTACGTATACAGCAGATCATTTGATTGATGTTGGCTTCCAGAAAATGCTCCTGAGAAAATTCCATGTTTGTGCCATAACTTAGTCCATCCATATGACCATATCTCCTCCTCCTCTCCTATTCTCCTCTCCTCCCTCCAGCGACATCCCCCCCCCCCCCCCCGCTCCCCCCATGCCTCTGATCAGTTACCTTGTAATCCCTTCTCCATCTTCTCGTCCTCCTCTCCCCCTTCCCCCGCTTCTTCCTCTCGCATCTCCTCACCATCCCCTCTGGCTTGTTTCATCCACGCTTCTATGCTTTCTCCTCTCCTCTCTCTCCACCTCCGTTCACCCCCCCCCCCTGCCTTTTCCATCCATCCATGATCTCCTCTCTTGTGGATCCCCAAATCCGGTCTCCCTTCTCAACTTGAACCCTAGCATCCCTAATCTGAGCCTATAGACCAATTATTTGTTTACTAACATTGAGACTGGATGCACAGGTGATTGTTTCACGCAATCAATTCCCAACCTGTTGTTTCGGGGTGCGCTGGTTTCAGCACACCCCAACTCCCTCTTGTGCGTTGGCTAGTGAGGCACGTCCTAGCGAGACCTGACAGAATGGGTTTCATTGCGCGCATACTGGTTCTTATCAGTGTGATGTCGTCTGTTAAGGGGTCTATTGACATGTCCAGAGTCTGGACATGTCAATAGGCTCAGATTTGGCTAACATCTACAAGCTGATGCAATGTGAGGAGTGAGGTGACGCGTTGTGAGCTTGTAGATCGGCTATTTTTGGTGAAGAGATTTGGTATAGAGCTAAAAAATTATCGGGCCAAGCATAGACCTCTGGGAGGCCCCGGGCAACAAAGTAAAGACTAAATACCAGGTGGAGAGGACTGCCCTTGCAGAAAATGAATGCACTCCAGTTCAGAGAAAATTGTCCCCCCAAGACCCAGTTGCGTAGCATCTGCTATCCTGCCTCTGCTTTTGGACAGGATACTCTTGATCATTTAGTTTAACCTTTCAACTTTATAGTCAAAACTTTTCAAAATCCCCCCCCCCCTAAAAATAGGGAATCTACAAGTTCACAGAACAAATGCTATATTTGTTCAAACTTGTATCATACGTAAGTACATCAACACAGAAAGCTAATATTACACAGCGATAAAGCAATGCAATTTCCCCAGCACATCAAACCCTGGTAAAAACCTGTATAGACCTTTTTTCAAAATTATTCCTCTCACAAATTGCATAAAAGTGCAGTAATAGTACAGGCAGCCCAGAGAGCAATGAGTGAATTCAATGTACTCCCCTCGTCTACATAAACCAACAAACGATTTTACGCCCACTCTAGGAGTCTGAAGAACATCCTTTGATGACATGGACTTCCGTTTTCTCCGAGAGCAATCAAACTCCCATTTGAACTTCAAAGTGTGTAATTTTGCGCCCAGCAAAACATCTACAGCCGGCGTCCCCTTTGTTTATCATCTCGACTTCACGCTGCGTGATGAATTTGCGGAGGCAAATTGACAAACCACACTTTCTCTCCACGGAGGAGAGAGACTAGGCTTGTGGTATTTCTCCTGGAGGTGGATAATGATCTCTGCCATAATGATCAAAGGTTCAGCTTGAGTGAGCCAGAATGCCTCTCTCTTTGACGCCTCTATCTAAAACTAACATCTGGAGGAACAGATGACACACTCTGATATCCACAGGCACATGAGGAGAGTGAGACACATCTGCACCCACACGCACGCACACGCACACGCACACACACACACACACACACACACACACACACACACACACACACACACAGTACATACATACACAAGTGCATATTGTTGCTGTCAGGTGGAAACCTCATGTCCAAAACTGTACATTTTAGGATTCTAATTAAAAAATAGCAAAAATACACGCTTAAAACATGTCGCATTTGTGTTGCTACTTTCGTGTGACATGAAAAAATATGTAAAAGTAAAAATATGGAGATAAGAGGTTTCTGCCCAACAACAGCAATCCCATTAAAGCTGCACTCTGTAACTTTCCATGTCCTACCCGAGATTCAGACCTGGGGCCCCTACGCAAGTGATGATATCTTTACCACTGAGCCAATCAAAAACCCCTGTTTGCCCAAGGGGGGGGGGGGGGGGGGGGTTGAATTTTCACCTTCAGGCTGAACCCCTTGTCAACCAGGGAACCAACAAGTGGAAGAGCCAATCACGTGTGTGCGCTCAGGGCCCTGTGATTGACAGACGTTGATTGGTTCTTCCACTTTTTGGTTTCGGTAAAACGCCCACCCAGCGCTTGGGGCCAGACCGGTCTGCATGAAGACACACACATGATAATGTGAATCCACATGACCGGGATGGTTTACCAGGCCTATATAGTGGTCCTGCCAGACCCACAGGATCTAAATGTCTCAATAGAAAAGCAAGAGGGACCAAATACAACCACAGCCCTTGTGTTAGTTATATCATATTAACATACTCTACCATACGGATTGGTCAAAATATCATTTTATTCACAAAAAAAAAGTTACAAAGCGTACCATTAAGCACTTAAACCATGTACTCAGTTGTACGTCAAATGTAAAAAAGGCTATCTACAATATCACAACTCGTTGTGAGCTTGGAGATAGTCTATTTTTGTTGGTTGTGAGCTTTTAATGACATGTGTGTGATTTCACTCTGGATTTGTACTGTGTACGTATGGTACTGTGCAGTGTGCATGCATACAGGCTGACAGAGACATGGATGCTCTCAAAAGGTACCCACAGACATACAGTACAATGCACACAGAGATAAACAAGCATACACACTCATGCACACAAGCAAAGAACCATACAAACGCACATGCATGCCCATGAAAACACATTACACACTCTAAAAAACACTATACACAACCCCATCCCCAAAAGTAATGATCCGTATCAGGAATACAATCATCTCAGAACACCTATGTGTCCGCATCTTCCCATATCCGTACGGATCTGTTTTATCAGCTGTGCCGTTTCACTGACGCTAATTCAAACAGACTTCTGTCGTGGACAGCATTTTGGCAGCAGAACCCATTTCCCCCGCAATCACTTGAGGATGTGGACCGCGGTGCGCGTCCCTGCACAAAGAAGAGACCACACTGCATGACTGATGGGAGGCTTTCTTTAAGAAAACAATAAACAAAAAGATTTTTCAATTTACTTTGCATTGGACATGCAAATTGAACAGTCAAGCCCCCCCCCCCCCCCGCCCTCCCACCCTTTTTATCAATCATACATACTCCGTCATGTGGCGTGCAAATGAAAAAAACAAATGGCTGTAATTCCTGGGGTTTTGTAATAGTTTCTTTGTTTTCTGTTCCTTTGAAGGCTATCGTGTTTCTTAAGACAGTCAGACACCATAGGCCTTAATTGCCTTTTATTCAGCACACATACAGTAGGTTCAATGTGTGTGTGTGTGTGTGTGTGTGTGTGTGTGTGTGTGTGTGTGTGTGTGTGCGTGCGTGCGTGCGTGCGTGCGTGCGTGTGTGAGTGTGCGTGTGCGTCTGCACGTGCGTGTGCGTGCCTATGTGAGGTGTAAGGGAAAAGAGGATAAAGTCCTGTCAAGTCAAATGAAAACAGGGAAGCTGTCTGAACCTTCCCTAAAACATCATGGACAACGCTCCACACGTCCCAGACTCTTCTACCTCCTGTCGTTAAAATGTAATTTAGATAGCATGTTAACATGTTATTTAGACAGATGCCAGGTTCATTGTTTTCCTGGTATCCTATAGTTTCTATAGTTACAATGTACAGATTGTGTGTGTGTGTGTGTGTGTGTGTGTGTGTGTGTGTGTGTGTGTGTGTGTGTGTGTGTGTGTGTGTGTGTGTGTGTGTGTGTGCGTGCACATGTGCGTTGTTTACTGTATCTTGTCTGCTCACATCCGTGCTCTGTTAATACATTTACCCACAAGCTGTCAATATGACTGAAAATCTATAGAAATCATTTAGAATGACCCAGCACAAAGCCTAAACAGAATTCAAACAGAAGTCTGTCATATGCATAAATGTGTGTTGCAGTGATAAAAGTAAACAAACTAAAGAGGCAAATTTAATGTAGAACATGCAGTGTTTGGGTTGTGTATTTTGGTTGAAAAAAATAGTTAATATAGAGTTTGCATTGGCAAAAGGGTGGTAGGAGTTTATAAGTATACATTTCATCCTATTGAGCGTGCCAAAAATCCTGAAGGGGGCGTCAACAAGTGTGTTTTGGTAGCAGCGGACATCTTTGAGGGGTATAAACCAGGTTGACTTAAAGGGATTGTAGGCAACATTAAGCCTAAATTTGAAACATATTTATATATATATATTTTGCATTTTTTCCCCTCTATCAGCCACTATATAATCAGGGGTGCACATAACTTTTTAGGTCTGGTACGCAGAAGAGCACCTGGACATGTGACTTGGTGCGCATGGCGCCCGTCCCGTTTTGTCAACGGGGGGGGGGGGTTCAGCCCGGAGAGTTTTGTCAACGGGGGGGGGGGGTTCAGCACGGTGCCCGCCGGACAGTTTTGTCAACGGGGGGGGGGGGGGGACGAGAAAAAAAGGACGCTCTGCTTCTAAATTCCGCCGATTGTCGCCGTTTTTTTTTTTCTCATGCTGTTATATAAAGCCTCCAAGGTTGGTGCCCTGTGCTGCTGCGCTCATTTTATCCGCCAGATTGGGACGTTCACGGCATATTTTGCACCATTACGGTGCGTTCATCATCGGTGACGAGTGCCTCTAACAGCCGCTGCTGGCTGCGTGCACGCATGCGAGGCGACGCGAGTCATATCTCTACCCCTCCGCCTAATGGCTGTACATGGGGCCGACGGGTGCTTTAGAGTGATTGTGTGAGTGTGGCTTCAGGAAGTAAATTCCTAGCCTCGATCTCCAGGCTTTTATTTTTTAGTTTTGCTAAAAAATAAAAGCTTGGAAATTCCTGTCCCAGCTGTTGGTGCGCAAAAGCGCCTCGCGTCGCCTGATGTGGTGCGCATTTTTTATTTTGGGTGCGCATGCGCACCTGCGCACCAGTTATGTGCACCCCTGTATATAATGATGCTGGGGTGTTTTCCTGCATTGAAACACAGTCCACTTTCTGAAATCCGTATTTTCCCTACTGTTTATGTTTGTCCGGGTCGTAAATTAACGCACGCATGTGCGCGCCCGTGCGCGTCCGTGTCCGTGGGAACTTTTTACTTTCGGTTTTAAAACGCTTTCAGACTTCTTTTTTGAGGCACAGAATTTACTTTTAAAAAATCGTTTGGATAGAATTTAGTTGTTTAACTTCATATATGTGGTCAATTTATCATGAAAGAGCCTATTTAAAAATAAAAATCAGAGAACCGGCAGGGGCGGGCAGTTCCGCGAATTCTATCCGAATAAAGCAACCTATATTCGGCCTGGCCCGTTTTGAAGCCCCCTTAACTCTATGGAAGTCACCCCCTGGTGGTCGGGGAAAGGAACTGCTGGAGTTTTTTTCTTTGTTTATCTCTGAACTGTCTACAATCCCTTTAACATTGCCCAAAACAAACTTGTCTGCACTACTATGCCACGCCCCCCCGTGGTGACGACGCGTTGGCACGCTCTATACTCCTTTTGGAATATTGTTGTTGCTATGCTTGTTTTTTTCTGTTTTGTATTTTATTTGTTTTGAATTAAAGTTTTGAAATAAACTAATTAATTCAAATTCATTCAACGTGGCCTCATGAATAACAGGGAGAGATAAATTAACTTAAAATAATAAATGTCTCTGTCTGCAAAACAAGCTTGCAGACAGAGAAATAACTAACATGCTGGGTTTCCATCCAAAAACAAATGTATGTGAATTCATTAATAGATGGAAAATGATCACTTGATGGGCAAGTACATACTAATACATATGTTTTTGTGCAAATCATTGTACACTATATTAATAGTGGGAATGCATGTCAAATTAGC
Organism: Gymnoscopelus microlampas; assembly: GCF_963454915.1. NCBI lineage: Eukaryota > Metazoa > Chordata > Actinopteri > Myctophiformes > Myctophidae > Gymnoscopelus > Gymnoscopelus microlampas. Next base: position 9,656,728 of record NC_139953.1, read on the forward strand.
AACATGGCGCTGTAGTCTCTTTCCCAACAGTATCCTAAGTTTTAACGGCCTTTGTTGTAATCTCTTCTGGTTACATTCTAGTCAACTTACTTGCTTGAGGTCAGCTGATAGAAACACATTTAATCCACATTTTAGTTTTGTGACATTGCAAAAGTTTACTTAAAATCCTCTGACACTTGGATGGAAACGTAGCTACAAACAGAGAACGCAACTTACATACAAAGGCATTACAGAGAAAGAAAAGAAACAGACTTAGAAACAAGTAAAACGTACTATAGAAAAACAACTTAGGAAAGTACCAACTTTACAGACAAACCGACTTGCAGAAAACATTTCACGGACGGAGCAACCAGCCTTACAAACAGAATAACCAACATACAGAGTAAAATACAGACCAGTAAACAGAGAGGTAGACAAACCTACAGACAGACAGACAGACAGACAGACAGACAGACAGACAGACAGGGACTACATGCAGCCTTCTACAACCCGGACCCAGCGACAAAAGTCAACTTAAATTAATGCCTGATGATTCATCTTCAGTACTCATCTTCAGGCTTCAACTGAATTGGCACTGTAGGTTCAAAGTGTTAAATATATATATATATATATATAGAGGATTTATTTCCACATTGCATCATGCTTGTCTGTCTCATCATTTCATTCTCTTTACAGTAAGCATTTTACAAGTCTGTAATGACTGAGCTCGATGCGGCTCTGAGGTCCCGTTGACTGTGACATAAGGCAAAAGTGCACCTGAAACCACACCACCATCACTGTCACTGCGTCCACAGCAGCGGTTTCCAACCTTATCTGGATCAGGATCCACTTGCAGTATCCTCACGGCCCACCAGTGGGCCCCGGCCCCACAGGTTGGGAACCGCTGATCTACGGTAGTTACTGTGATATCGTCACACAAATATTGAAGAGGTTTTGTCACAGTGATCTAAGCCAGATTCATTTAAGTTTCTGTTAACATTTTCCAATACACACCTATCCTGATAATGTCCTGCATATACATTATATTTTTTTTTTACATTGAAATCCCTCTCCTTTGCTTTATAACATGGCTTGCTTGGTCATATACAATTACTGCCAGTAATTCATGCATGGAGGATTGAGATGACTGCAAACACTGCTGGGGGGCTCGTCCGAGAACGACCTAGATGATGATGACAGTGACTCTCCACAGGTGTATCCAAATTTAGTGGCATCAAGTCTGCTAATAATGCAATTTGAAGTAGGCCAAGGAGCGCTTAGCACTCAGTGGTCTTTCTGTGTGTGCAGGAACGGGGAACAGGGCCTGTGTGACTGCTCTAATTTAAAACGAGGAGCAGCATGAGTCTCGCAATTGTAAAAAGGAAACGCAAAGTCGCTGACAAGAGACTTGCCGACAGGGCGATGCATGGTAACAGGTCTTTAGTGTATAATTATGTATGGTAGATACCTAAGACTGCAAAAGACTAAATACAAGCATGTATTTGATGTGGTTTCAAGAAATTCAAAGCAGTTGTTGTAATCACAGTCGAATGGGTTGCACATTTACCATAAAGACCATAATGGGTAGCTCCCCCGGTAGCTCACTTGGTCGAGCGTGTACCATGTCAAGGCTAAGTCATTGCCGCAGCTGGCTTGGGTTCAAATCTGACCCGAGGTCCTTTGCTGCATGTCGTCCTCTCTCTTTCCTGTCTCTCTACTCACTGTCAAATAAAGCAGAACATGGCAGACTTTTTTTTTTTAATCTTTAAAGACCATGTTTAACAACACATGATTGATCAGAAACACTATCATTTCCTCACAAGTGGCGACACGCCTCTCAGAATCATTGCACAGCTGTGCATGTTTTGCCAGACCTTGCTTTGAGTGAAGAAAAGTGTCATTTCAAAATGAGTGAGTTTTTTCTTTTTACCAAATATAATTTGAAACATACTCAGCCACTGCCAAAGCCAATACAAGAGACCAGCAGATGCACATTTTCTTTGTGGCCCAAAAGGTGTCAAAAATAAGAACAATACAGTTTCCCTTTTTGTTAGACTTCTATTCCACAAAGGGCTTACTAATCATATACCAATGTATAAATTCATACAGGTGCTTCATTAATCCAGGCCTGCTATACAGACACACGGAGAAACATTCCCGTCAAGATAGCCATTGATATCATGTAAGCCCATTGCCCATACCTGGTCCAGTACACAGCATGGTTGTCCTTAGCAGACACATCAGGTCATTTTGACTGAGCAATGTCACTGATCCAAGACGCATTCCAACCGTTCTGATCATTCCCATAAAGCACTAGCAATGCATTTGCTGGAATTGCTGTGTCAACTCTCATGTTAACCACGGTGCTATAGTTGGTGCATTTTCATGTGTTCTTGTGTGTTTATTCTTGTGTCCTTATTTGAAACTTTGCAGTCAGTAAACAGCGTCACTAATTCACACAGCAGCCATTTTGCAAAATGTCTGCCGTGTGAATATGGTCTAGGTAAGAGATAAGGAGGGACAGACACCAGTAAGGCTTCTCTCTGGGGCCACATTAACCTAAAGGCAATACCTCACAAAATTGCTGTGCAGTTTGTCCAGATGTTTCCAAAAACAGTCATTGGGATCACCTGCATTCACTGTGGTTTTCTACAACAACTGAGTCCATTTTAGCAGCTGTTCAGAGCAGGAGACTTGGTTGCAACCCAACAATCCTCTGAGCTTCCTCCATCCATAATGGTCACTTGGATTGGAGGCTTTTCTATCCCTGTAACAGAGTATTTATAGCATTGGCTTTTTTCCCCACAGTGCTGACCAGCTAGTCGTGGACTCGTGGTGGGCATACAAAGCAAAATTCAGGACAGTCATGGAGGACCTGCGACGGCGCATGCATACACGTAGGCTGAATGGCAACACCATTGTGCAGTGGGCTTCGACATATTCGTGCTTATTATCCCACTCATTGCCAACAATGGAGAGGACCCACTGTTGCACATTCAAGCATGCTCCTAGTGCTGAGCCCACCGAGTGCTAGACGTCAAAGTCCAACACGGTTCGACTCTTCGCAAAAGAGCTCAGCTTGGCACTTTAAACCACTTTATAAAAAATTATAATATCCACACACTGAAACAACAGAGGCGGATTTAGCCATGTTTCAACCTTTTTGAATGAAACAGGCCCAAATGCCACCAGGGGGCCTGCGCGGGCAGGGGGTCTGTTCGAGGGGGTCTGTTAAGAGTAAAGCAGATTCTGCGCATATCATGTTTCCAGTACGTCCTAAGTATGAAGCTTGTCAGATTCTGTTGTAAAGATCAGCTGACACAAAGACCTGCATGCTTCCAGTGAGTCCAACGGCACTGGCGGTCAACTCGGCAAAGCAAAGCGAAAAAGGTCTGCCGTCCCGGTCGACAAAATGTACTCTTTTGTAAACGACGCGCAAGCTGACGAGTCTGTTTCATTTTGTTTATCACTGCAACTATGTGCGACACATACAGAAAAGAGAGTTCATGTACAAAACTGCTCAGTCGCAGTCGTCAACATAACAGCACTGTTGTTGACCTGAACTCAAGACTCAGGAGGATGCACAACGCTTACAAGGGAAATGCATGACAGGCAAACACAACAATTATTATTTAATTTGAGAACAAAATAATAATATTTGTGGAGTGTGGGTGAGGGGGGGGGGGGGGGGGGGCACAATGACAGTTTGAAATGGGTCTAAAAATTCCTAAATCTGCCCTTGCATAGCAACAGCATGACTGTGACCAGCACTTCCTATAAGCATCTGTTTAGCGCTGCTAGCTAAAAGGGACGTGCCCAGTGGACACAAGGCTTTAGACAAATGTTTCTCTGCATCCAGGTTTTTGTCCTTTTTATTGCACCCCTCTCCTCTCCTCAGGGGTTTCTATGTTCCGTTCTCTCTCTCATGTCATTCTATAGGCTCTGTCCTTAGACTGGCCTGTCCTCTCCTAGTCTCTAGTGTCTTCCTAGTCTCCCGTCTCACATCAGGGGCTTGGCTGCTGCTCCTCCATGTTGTCGAGCAGCGTGTCTTTCTTCATGAACGGTGCCTGCAGGTGCCTGACGGACCTCCACACGCCGGCGTAGCTGTCACTGAGCGACTGGCCCTGAGGAGCGCCGCCGGCGCCGGCGGTCGTCCCGCTCTGGAGGTGCTCCCTTTGCATCTCCACAACGTCCTGCTCCGACATCACGCCGCTCCGCTTGCCTCCGTCCTCCGACGGCCACGCGTCTCCGTTAGCCAACACGGCCTCCGGGTCGGCCTCTCCTTTGCTGATCAACAGCGCCTCGTCTCCGTCCGCGACCGGGGACTGGGACTGGGATCCGACCATGCCGTCGGGAACCACCACGCCCGCCCCGACCCCGGAGTCGTCCAGCGGCGGCTTCTCGTTGTACGTCTCGCCCGCCAGCGGCCCGTCCTTGGCGCCGTCCTCCTCCAGGTCCTGGTAGGAGAGCTTCCTCTTGGTCTCGAAGTACTTCACGATGCAGTAGGTGACGGAGCCCACCGTGTTCACCGCCACGCCGGCGATGAACAGCCGCGTGGGCACCACGTCGGTGAAGGCCAGCATGCCCACGGTGATGGTGGCGATGCTCTTCACCACGCCCACGAAGCTGGTGGTGACGGCCGAGTTGATGTAGGTGCAGTGGAGCGTGGTGAAGTTCATGGCGCAGCCGATGAACACGCACAGCGTGAAGATGCACGAGATGTGGGGGTCCTTCCAGCCGGTGTACGTCCACATGTTGACTGCGTCCATGGAGACGAAGGAGCACACCAGGAGGACCTAGTGGAGAGAAGAGGAGAGATGTTTTTTATTAACCCCTTCAGAGAACGTGAGCATCTTGAGACATCAATCCATCCAGCCCACAATAAACTGGTTGATGTCCAAAATGTGTCCCAAAACAGGGCATATGTTAGGAACACTGGAGGATAAATGATGGTTTGAGTGATTGATTGATTGATTGATTGATTGATTGATTGATTGATTGATTGATTGATTGATTGACAGACATCTTTATTGATCATGAAATAAACATATACAAAAAAGCTTATACAGCTTGTTTTATATTGCGGTCCTTTAGTATGAGGTGTGTATGAAGTCATGTAGTGTGGTGAGTGCATGAATGTATAAAGTGCAGGATGTGCTAATGTGCTAATATGAAGAAGTCACACACACACACACACACACACACACACACACACACACACACACACACACACACACACACACACACACACACACACACACACACACACACACACACACACACACACACACAGACAGGTGTATTAGTTACCGGTGAGGCCATGATAGCGATGGCGTACTGTGCAGTCAGTGGTCCGTGTTCGCTGTCCGTGGCGGTCTTCTGGATCAGCACCAGGTAGGAGGCGTGGATTATCACAGCCAGGACCCCCGTCACATAACCGAACGGATCACCAGTTAGATCCCCAGCCCCTGTGAACACACACACACACACACACACACACACACACACACACACACACACACACACACACACACACACACACACACACACACACACACACACACACACACACACACACACACACACACACAGATGTTAATACAAGATCAGGTCGTTTACGAGTCATTTGGTGTGAAATTATTCACAAACATGTGTACGCATCCGGAGGGGGGCCGCCATTGTCTGGCAACCCCCGGCCCAGTCACACGGTGGCGAGGTAAAAGTATCTAAAGTAGCTTTGAGCTTGTCGATCTGCTACTTTAGCAAAACATTTTTTTGAATCCTGAAAAGTAACTGTTTTGGACTTATGAGGTTTCCACCCGACAGAGACGATATATTTGCTGTCTTACACCAAGGACCACTTTGGAAATAAGTGATTTAACTAAATGCTTTCAAGTGCTGTCCTCTGGATTTTTTGTCAAAGAGAGAGATGGAATACTGGAGGTATGGGAATGATGGAAAGATGCGGAGGGGGTTGACTGTGTGCGTTTGTATGAATGACTACAGCACTTTGGCGTCCATAACGCCCGCCTCTTCATCTGAGCTGTCATCGTAGGCCTCTCGGCAGACACCCCCCCTCCCCTCCCCCCGGGGCTGATATGGTTGTCCTGCCGGTGAACCTCCTCGGTGTCGCGGCTGCATGATGGCTGCGTCTGACTGCGAGGGCAGCGAGCCCTCCCACTCCGTGTCACTTTTTCTCAGGCCTGATTGAATTGCATGCTATAGGGGATGTCAGACTTGATGTACAGGTCTGCCTTCTCAAAAGGGGTCGCGGTGCAGTGGCATGCCCTCGCTGAACCCTGGCGCAATGACTTTGCCAGCGGGGTCCTGCGAGAGAGTGTGTGTGTGTGTGTGTGTGTGTGTGTGTGTGTGTGTGTGTGTGTGTGTGTGTGTGTGTGTGTGTGTGTGTGTGTGTGTGTGTGGGGGGGGGGGGGGTATGGTATGGCTTTCTCTTAGCACTTTCATAATTTCTCTCTCCCTCTCTCTCTCTCTCTCTCTCTTTAAATTGTCTCACTACTTCTCTATCGTTTAATGTGTTAGATCGGCTATTTTCGCCGAATGTTCCACCAGAATGGGGAGGCAAATAGACTGGGGTTCAAGTGGTTAATTCAATGTGCGTGTGCATGGGTGGAGGTGCGTGACTATGACAGACACACACGTGTACCTACAGAAACACACACAGCGCTCAAACACATTAATATACAGTAGAGGGCAAATAGAGCTTAGCTGTAGACTGCCTACACACAAGTCCAAGCTGCAGTAGGACAGCACCAAGTGTGTGTGTGTGTGTGTGTGTGTGTGTGTGTGTGTGTGTGTGAGTGAGGGGGGGCGGGCGCGATGTTTTCAGAAAATGAATTATCGACTTCAGGTGCTGTTCATGACTTGAGGGTCAGTATGAATAATGAGATAGGAGAATGTACCGATTAGCGGGAATTAAATGTTCGAGGCACTCTTTGTGTGTTCCCAAAGGTTATAATACAGCATACAGCAAGAACGCTATTAGTCTATGATAATCATTATGGAAATAACAAACTGCTTTTTAGTTGTCCATTGGGTTGTTTCTTAGCCACTGGCCAAATTGGTCCTGACAAGCTCATGCATGCAGGGCAAAGACAAGAGGGATATTGTGTTATTTTGAATGTTGACTTAGTGGTGGTTTGAAAGTTAAAGCAGGGAATCATTTCAGGGTTTGGTGCATGAGCGGCAGATGCAGAGAGAGAGAGAGAGAGAGAGAGAGAGAGAGAGAGAGAGAGAGAGAGAGAGAGAGAGAGAGAGAGAGAGAGAGAGAGAGAGAGAAAGAGGCAGAGCCCGAAAGAACAACAAAGAGAAAAGGAAGGAAGGTATAGAGCGCTTGAAAGTCAGGGAGAGAGGCAACAAAGAGAGAATGAAAGGGAGAGGAGAAAAGATGAGACAGAGCTATACAAGGAGACAGGAAAGGGAGGGAGGTTGGATAAAAGCGGGTAAAGTGAAAGAAAAAAAGAGTGACGCAGGGAGAGAAGAACAGAGAGGTAAAAAGTCAGAGAGCAAAACACAAAGAGAGACTGAAAGGAGGCAGACGCAAACGGACCCGGAAACCATCTTTGAGAGAGTTACAAAACAAAATACCTCCTTGATCCGTTTCAGTTTGCATACTGTAGGGCTGGGCGGGTGAACTGCCCTACAAAAGCATAATAGTAACTACATTTCTGGTCGAAATGGGGTTATTTTATTATTTGGATCAAAGGTCAAACCAGCCGTCATGGTTTAGGGAGATAAACATTTATCACATGAATGCATGTACAATGAGTGAAATATCACTTATATACTAATAACCCGTTTGCCTGGCCAGTTGAAACACTTGAATAAAATCTTTATCATTGTTGAAACTTTGCATAATTACTGCCCTTTGTAGGGCAGTGTACCTACAAAGTACAACTGACACCTTGCTTGCTCGAATGCTCGTCTATTCAAACACCTAGAGGGCAGTGAAACTCATGCCAAGCTATTTGTTGATTTTCAGTTAGTCTCGTGTAGCCAGACATTATGAGATCCCTGCCTCGTGCCTATACCGATGTGTCTGGTGACATCTAAATTCGATGTAGTTGCTAGAACAGCAGAGAAATCCTACGCTAACAATACAAACCTACTGTACGTACGCCCACTGCTTTGAAAACCAATCCTGATACCGTCCCGAATACGCACCACCGCCCTAAAGTATTTGCGTTGGTGCTGCAATGCAGTTGTTATTTTTTTAATCTCCAAATTGAAATTGTTTCCACCCAGTTTCAGCAACGAAGGCTGATTGACTCTCGCCAGTCTCTAGCTGAGCCAAGCACTTAGATATTGGCTTACAAATCAAGTTTTCATCAGCCTTTCAACACAAGGTTACCCCACCTGTTGGTGGACGAACTCTCTAATAACTACCTTGGTGCTGCTGACCTAGTTGGGCTGGATGGATCCTTGACTTCCTCTCCTTCAGAACCCAGCAGCGGTGGAAGGCAAAGAAGTACATTTACTCAAGTACAATTTTGAGGTACTTTTACTTTACTGGAGTATTTCCAATTTTCAATACTTCTACTTCTACTCCACTACATCTCAGAGGCAAATATTGTACTTTTACTCCACTACAATTATTTGAAAACTTTAGTTACTAGTTACTTTGCAGATATAAATTATTGTATTATGAAACACACATTAACCACTTAAGCCCTATTTTATACATCGGCTATTTGAAAATAGCCGCGTTGTGAGCTTGTAGATCTGCTATTTTCACACATTTTAGTACTTTTACTTTTGGTACTTTAAGTACATTTCGATGCCAATACTTTTGTACTTTTACTCAAGTAGCCTAACATTTTGAACACAGGCCTTTTACTTGTAACGGAGTATTTCTACACTGTGGTATTGCTTACTTTTACTTGAAGTACAATATCCGAGTACTTTTTCCACCACTGGAGCCCAGAGGGCGCAGCGTGAATGAGCGCATGTCAGCTGAGCTCTCTACGTCTACGTCACGTTCACCGCAGGCCCAGGGCTAATCATTCCTGCAAGTCACCATGCACGCCACATAGACACACTTTGTCAGCTGTCAGCTTTTCCCTGCGAGCAGCCAGCGCTGCCCAAATTCAAACTGCTACTGTACTGTATATGCAACATTCAATAGGCTCTATGCACAGCAGCCATATTGGAAAGACATTGGGCCTCTACTTACTTCCTTCACAGGTGTTACCAATGACGCTAATGAAGGCTCTGTTCCATTCTGGTCAGGGTGCTGATAACGTGCATGTTGGCTCACTATAAACACTCCATTTTGGTTCCCAAATGGCCCCTTATGGTGGGTGTGTAACTCTGAGAGTGTACAAATGGAACCGAATGGACCCGTAAGGGTCCATTCGGTTCCATTTGTACACTCTCAGAGTTATGGGGGCCTTTTAAAATAAGACAACCACAATGCCACGCTAAATGGAACAGAGCCTTAATTAGTATCATTGGTGACACCTGTGAAGGAAGGAAGGAATTCAGGGGCCCAATTCATTCCCAATATGGCTGCTGTGCATAGAGCCTATACCACTTAAACCCTACGTACGTGTATATATTTTGTTGAACGGGGTCCCCTAGGGCTCGCTCCTTGGCCCCCTCCTTTTTCCATCTACTTACACCAACACACGGAACCCAAAGTAGCAGATACAAACTCGCAACAAGTCGCAGTGTGACATGTTGTGAATCAATCAATCAATCAATCAATCATAATTGATGAGGTGTAATTTTTCATGGATACTACTATACAGGTCCCTCTTTATATCTGATAGAATTTCAATAACTAATAAAGAAAGGAAAAAAATACAATTAACACCCGCCAGAAAAACGAACACATTTAGACTCTGAGGGCAAAAGGGCAGGGTCTCAAGACCCCCTATGGACTCTATCTGAGCAATGTACCTGCCTCCCCCCCCCAAGCTTTTAATGCCTTTAATGACTTGCGCATATCCCCAAAACATTGTCAATAACATTGATAACGTGCGATTATTCTGACGGCCCATTATTCCCTAACCTAAACGGTCGGAATAATCAGTGGTGGAAAAAGTACTCAAATGTTTTACTTAAGTAAAAGCATCAATACTGCAATGTAGATATAATCTGTTACAAATAAAAGTCAGGAATTAAAAATGTACTTGAGTAAAAGTACAAAAGTATTGGTATCAAAATGTAACGAAAGTAAAAGTACTAAAATGTTTGAAAATAGCAGATCTACAAGCTCGCAACGCGTCGCATCGCGACGCGATTTGTTCCATCTTATAATGAGCATTAGTGAGGAGGACCATATGATGGTCCTCACACAACTATAAGTAAGCCTTGCCAAGCCCTGAGGCCCACATGGCAGGAGCCTAACTCCTGTTTCCTTAGCATGAGGCAGCGTGATGTATACATGAGTACACAAGTACTGTACATCCCGTGGGCATGGCGCTAGTATGTCACACGGACTCACCCCAATCCAACCCCTGATGCTGAGTGCCAAGCAGAAGGCATTGGTATGTCTTTGGTATGATAGTCTTTGGTATGACCCGACCGGGAATCGAACCCCGACCACCCAGTCTCAGGGTGGACACTCTAGCCTCAAGGCCACTGAGCTGGTCCTCACAACTATAGCACATGCATATTATGAAGATAAGTTTGAAAATGGGTGAAGAGGTCCTTTAATGCACTTATTGTAAATCGCTCCTGAAAAAGGCATCCGCTAAATGCCTGAAACTGTGTAAGGTATTTTTCTATTTTCAAATTACTCATTTTCTAATTACATTTTCTCACACCAGTATTAGAAAATATATATAATTTTGATACATTGTGTGTGTGTGTGTGTGTGTGTGTGTGTGTGTGTGTGTGTGTGTGTGTGTGTGTGTGTGTGTGTGTGTGTGTGTGTGAGAGAGTAAAAGTAACAATACTGCAATGTAGATATACTCTGTTACAATTCAAAATGTCGCTACTTGAGTAAAAGTACAATAGTATCAGCATCAACATATACTTATAGTACATTTTGATGTAATGAAATGTCCCATTTCACAAGTTCAAAATGTGTTAAAAAATGTACTTAAGTACAGTACTTGAGTACACATGTACTAAAGTTACTTTACCCCACTGGTGTGTGTGTGTGTGTGTGTGTGTGTGTGTGTGTGTGTGTGTGTGTGTGTGTGCGTGTGCGTGTGTGTGCGTGTGTGTGCGTGTGTGCGTGTGTGTGTGTGTGCGTGTGTGTGTGTCTGTGCACAAATCATTACCAGCCAGCGCAGCCCCGGTGGTGGTGATGAACACGGCGATGGTGACGCCGATGGACGGCACCCCGTTCTTCAGGACGCACACGCCGATGCTGAGCGTGACCAGCGGCAGGCAGCGCTTGAACACCACGTACATGGGCAGGCTGAGGCCCCGCAGGGACCACAGGGTCAGCGTGGACTGCAGCGTGGACAGGATGCACACACCGCTGAACGTCTGGGACCAGAAGAAGAGAGAGAGAGAGAGAGAGAGAGAGAGACGCACACATGGTGCATAGGACATTGGTTCTCAAAGTGGGGTACGGGGACCCCCAAGGGTACTTGAGGCGGTTCCAGGGGGTCCCCAGCTAAATGAAGCATAGCGTTAGTTCATGCAGGACACGGAAGTCGTGCACGCCAAAGCTGTAACCAGCAGTCAGTCAGCTGATGTGAACATCAGCTTTCTATTCCCCATTCACAGCCCAGCTGGTCATTACATCACACACTCATTATCCAATCACAGCTCACGCTTGAGCAAAGAGGTTCCTATAAATACGGCTTCATATTCTCTAGGTCTTTCTTGGTTGCTGAACCAATGCATTTTGCTAGCTGCTGCAAGCTTCATCTGCTGCTCATCTACTGCTCATCTACTGCTTTGTGCGCTGCTCTATGATATTTTGGTGCTATATGAGATGAGTCTGCTTATGATGCTGACTTTTACCACTGCTACAGCAGCCAATGCTTCTTCTATTATTGCTGCCAAACACTAATGTGCTCATAGCTTAAGCTAATAGCATGCTTGCTGCCATGTAGAAATTAGGAATTGTTTGTAGCACAAAGCTAATACAGCATGCTTGCTGCCCAGACAGTAGAAGCTTGATTTATTTGTAGGCTACTCTCTTCACCATGTGGTAAGTTGAATTGTTTGTAGCTTAAAGCTAACATAGCATGCTGCTGCATTTAGAAGTTTGTTGTTATACAGCACTGCACAGTTAACATGGCATGCTTTCTTCCCATGTGGAAAGCTTCAATTGTTTGTAGCTTAAAGCTAACATAGCATGCTGCTGCATTTAGAAGCTTGGTTTGTTATACAGCACTGCACAGTTAACATAGCATGCTTGCTTCCCATGTGGAAAGCTTCAATTGTTTGTAGCTCAAAGCTAACATAGCATGCGTGCTGCCATGTTTAGAAGCTGTGTTGTTATACAGCAATGCACAGTTAACATAGCATGCTTGCTTCCCATGTGGAAAGCTTCAATTATTTGTAGCTAGAAGCTAACATAGCATGCTGCTGCATGTAGAATCTTTGTTGTTATACAGAACTGCACAGTTAACATAGCATGCTTCCTTCCCATGTGGAAGCTTGAATTGTTTGTAGCTTAAAGCTAACATAACATGTGGAAAGTTTGAATTGTTTATAGCTTAAAGGTAACATAGCATGTGGAAAGCTCGAATTGTTTGTAGCTTAAAGCTAACAGCATGCTTTGCTGCCATGTAAAAGCTTTGATTTGTTTGTACAGTGCTGCAAAGTTAACACAGCAGCCTTGCTCCCCATGTAGGCTACTTCTTTTATTCCCAGCAGCAGACATTCCAGTGGTTTTAAAGAGCTTTCATCAGGTAATGAAACGTGGCTATTTTAGCATTTTTATGGCTTCAGGTATAGAAATATATGGAGCTAAATTTTTGGGCCGAAAGTTGATTTTTTTTTTTTTTTTTTTTTTTTTTTTTTTTTTTTTTTTTTTTTTTTTTTTTTACAAAATAAGTACTGCTTCTAAGTTCTAATGCTGTTCTGCTGAGGCACTCTTGACTCTGGGAATACCCACAATACATGGTGCAGTACCATCTAGTTGGCTCTAAAGCTTCAAGCAGAGCTTCCAACAGTTGTAGTGCTCTGCTAGCACAAATGCTTCTACTTATCAAAGCTGTTGTAGACAATCTGTGTGCAACGGGGCATAATATAAGACAAGAAGTCAAATTCAGACATGTATTCAAGCCAGGAAAGGAAATCACAGCATGTGTATCAAATCAGTGTTGCCATGTCTGCTTATTATAAGCGACTTTGGGATTGTGCTCTGTTAAGTCACTAGCAAATATGATTACTAAACAGGGTTCATGTGAAGGAACCCCAGATTCATATGTAATCATGGTACAAAAAATGTTTAATATTCTAAACACTTGTTTTGCGACTTGTTTTTATAGACTTGGCGCTTGTTTCTCTTACAATCTGGCAACACGCCGTGGTGGTGTCACGTGACTACTCCTTGGGAGTAATCAGGAAGTCTCATACATACAGCATGCATCTTGGGTATTGTAGTCTATGCAACTGACACGGTCATATCATGGTCAATTCAGTTCAATGCTACCGTGTGAGAATAAGGTGAAGGCAAGGGTGTTTTCTTTCTTAACTGGTCATGTGCAGGCATTATGGCAGTGTAACTGTCATGTTAAATAAGGTTCACAACTATCATGTCATGTTAAATAAGGTACACAACTATCATGGGATATTCAAGTTAATATAATCCACTCAGTGAAGCTGTTATTTCTGCATTCCTGTTCTATTCACTTAATTTATCGCTCAAGTTCAGGTAACTATTGTGGGTGGATTAGTTTGCAGATGCTTAAATAGATAATTACTTCATGGTGGATTAAAGTCTTGTGAAATGGGGCGGTTGCTTCAATTGTAGTGGGTTGTCCTCGAGGGGGTGCCATTTAGAGGGCAAGCAAAGGTTAATCTGATTCTCTGCTGCTTCAATTCTATCAGCTTATGACTTAGATGCAGGGAGCGGATTCATAGTGCATTGAATTAATTTGCATGTTACTTCACTTTTAGCTAACACATCTCGAGTTGGACAAAAAACACAGCAGGTGAAAGGCGGAAATCATATAATAGTCATTATTCATTGCAAGGATAAAGGGGGTTTACTTGTCTCTGACTCATACAGGTGCTGCTGGGTTAAGTTTCATTGGATGGTTGCAGAAAGAAGAAAACGTATGATGATAATTGCAATTTAAAATAATTGCTTATTGCAAACAAAGTCTTAAAGATGCATTGTGGTCTGCTTATTGCAAACGGTACAGTTACAGTACTCTTCAGCTGCTTGGTTCCAGCATTCACAATGAAGCAGCAGGTTGCCGGTCTGCAGCCATGAACGCTACTACGTTCACCATGAGTGAATGAGATAATCCAGCTGTTTGCTTGCAGATCTCCACAGCGTCCAGACGAGAAGGCTTGCTCTTGTGTGTGTCTTTCCAAAAGTTCATCTAGGTGGTGTTCTGCATGCTTGTGGAACTTGAAGCTTTTGTGGATCGCTATCTACGTATCTGAGATTGACATCAGGCATAAGTATGCTGCTGAAAGTGTTGGCTGGGTTCCACTGCACTGATTTGGGTAGTATGATTCTGTTTTGTATTGCATTTCTTTATCTGTGCGTGATCGGTAAGGTCCGCAGTATGCTTACTGCTGCATATAGATATTACATTTTACACTCTTTAATTTAGTTTAGCTTGATTAATTAATTTCTGAGGTCTGCAGCATGCTGCTGCTACACATAGTTCACACTTTTGTAGGATGAACTTAACGGTTCCACTGCACTGATTTAGGTAGTATGATTCTGTTTTGTTTTGCATTTCTTTATCTGTGCGTGATGGGTAAGGTCCGCAGTATGCTTACTGCCGCATATAGTTATTACATTTTACTCATTAATTTAGTTTAATAAAATAATTTCTGAGGTCTGCAGCATGCTGCTGCTACACATAGTTAAACACTTTTGTAGGATGAACTTAACATCTTAAACTCTTAAACACTGTAAATCAGACAGGGGGGGGGGGGGGGAGGTGCAAACGTCATAATTTCTAACCCTAACCCTAACCCTAACTAAAACCATGTTTTGTCTCTGTTCTCCATGATCCAGTATCTGCAAAGACGTCCTCTGGCGAGGCAAGACTAATGTTCTTCCTGACCGGCAAGGGAAAGCCAAGGTCATGGTTCACGGCCCGGCTCTGTCTCCTCTACAAAAGATGTGGACTGCTGCGCAGCTGTATACCTCTCACTCATTTCCGCATTGCATTGGCGCAGCTACATTGGTCTAGGCTTAAACTTGAAGTTGCTCAAAAGCAATGAGTGGCATGTACTGTATGAGGAGACAGTTAAATAGAGTCTGCATTCAAAAGTGGTTGGCAATGGCATGGGTTCATTCTGATGAAGATAGTTGACCTTTTACGGATGCATTCTTGCATCCCTCTTATCTGAGCGGATAGGAAGTTACAGCACGCTGCTGTTACGCGCATATGTTATTAATCAGTGGTGATTACAGGGGCGTTCCGTTGCTAGGGGCAACCAAGGAATCTCAACCCTATAGTACACATTCTGCTTAAGTACACTCCTGAAGTGCAGGATCAACATGGATGTTGAACACACACATAGTATGCATCTCATTAATTGTAGTATGACCTCGTTTTAAGATGCATGCTTGCATTCTTTTAGTATAGCTTAAATAATTAAATGCTGAGGTCCACAGCAGCTGCTGTTACACATAGTTAGTACACTTTATTTATCATGAATGATAAACATTAGTTATCATTCATCATAGGATGACCTCATACATATATATATATATATATTTATATATATCAGATTTCTTTAAAAAGAAATAGAATGTCCTTTTCGAATCCTATTCACGGTGCAGCATAGCAGTGGGCATCGTTTTAGGACACCGTCTAGGACTCCTGAGGTTCAGGAATCAACAGGTTTCTGCATTCATCAGGCCTGTTGAACACATAGACGCATGCTTGCATTTGTTTAGTTTAGCTTAATAATCAAATGCTGAGGAACTTCTGAAGCTCAGGATCAACATGGCTGTTTAACACACCAATGCATGCTTACATTTAAAGCACTCCTGACGTACAGGATCAACACGGCTGTTGAGCACACACAGTATATATCTCATTAATTGTAGGATGACCTCGTTTTAAGATGCATGCTTGCATTCTTTTAGTATAGCTTAAATAATTAAATGCTGAGGTCCACAGCAAGCTGCTGTTACACATAGTTAGTACACTTTATTTATCATGAATGATAAACATTAGTTATCATTCATCATAGGATGACCTCATACATATATATTTATATATATCAGATTTCTTTAAAAAGAAATAGAATGTCCTTTTCGAATCCTATTCGCGGTGCAGCATAGCAGTGAGCATCGCTTTACGATACCGTCTAGGACTCCTGAGTTCAGGAATCAACAGGTTTCTGCATTCATCAGGCCTGTTGAACACATAGTCTTAAGATGCATGCTTCTATTTTAAGTCAGTAGCAGTCTTGCTACTTCACATAATATAGTATGACTGATAAAGGCGTTTTTTAGGCTTGGCGTTGGCTTCCGTGTGTTGGGGGGGATTTCTGTTATGCACTCTCTGAGTATCCTAGCTGCCGCTTGGCTGAAACCAGAGAGTATGCATTTATTGGTTTTGGGGGATTTGCTTAAGCATTCTCTGAATATATGCTTAGCAGGCTGCTTCGACAAAATTCAGTGAATATTCTCCCAAGAGCGGAGCTTTAACGCCAAGCTTAACTGTATTCCATTTGTGGCAATAAATGGTTCTTTATCTACTAAGACGAGAGTGTTTCTGATTGAAATGAAGCATAGCGTTAGTTCATGCAGGACACGGAAGTCGTGCACGCCAAAGCTGTAACCAGCAGTCAGTCAGCTGATGTGAACATCAGCTTTCTATTCCCCATTCACAGCCCAGCTGGTCATTACATCACACACTCATTATCCAATCACAGCTCACGCTTGAGCAAAGAGGTTCCTATAAATACGGCTTCATATTCTCTAGGTCTTTCTTGGTTGCTGAACCAATGCATTTTGCTAGCTCCTCCTCCACCCCAGCCTCCACCTTTTGATTAGAGTGTGCCATAGGCTCAAATACTTGTGATTATCATGTATATCTGCTTTGTTTAGAGTCTGGCTTAGGCTCAAATACTTGTGGTTATCATGTATATCTGCTGTTTAAAATCTTGCTAGGCTCAAATACTTGTGTTTATCATGTATATCTGCTAATTCTAACTAATATGTTAATGTATTGCTTATTGTTGTCATTGTATCCCTATGGGGGATTTGCTTAAGCATTCTCTGAATATATGCTTAGCAGGCTGCTTCGACAAAATTCAGTGAATATTCTCCCAAGAGCGGAGCTTTAACGCCAAGCTTAACTGTATTCCATTTGTGGCAATAAATGGTTCTTTATCTACTAAGACGAGAGTGTTTCTGATTGAAATGATGGATAGGAACCAAATGGACCCTTATGGTTCTGTAACTCTCAGAGTTAAATTAACATTGATTTTATAATATAAATTTGGGTCCCAGAGGTATAAATTCCATTAAATGGGGGTCCGTAGCCTAATACATGTCAAACTGGGGGTCCTTGACATTAAAATGGTTGAGAATCACTGCTAGAAAGCCGTATAAACCTTCTCTTATTGGGGTCCCTGGCTTATCTTTTCAAATGGGGGTCCGCGGGCTAATAAGTGTCAATTTGGGGGTCCTTGACATGAAAAAGTTTGAGAACCACTGGCATAGGACACTGAATATTATACATACAGTAAAGTCCTCCTCAGTTATCCATTCGTCAGTGGTGGAAAAAGTACTCAAATGTTTTTATTTGAGTAAAAGTATCAATACCACCATGTAGAAATACTTACAAGTAAAAGTCCGGAATTCAAAATGTACTTGAGTAAAAGACAAAAGTATTGGTATCAAAATGTACTTAAAGTACCGAAAGTAGAAAGTACTCATTATGCAGAATGTTCCATTTCGCAACTTTTCAGATGTATAAAATGTATACAAATCTTTTGAAAATAGCCGATCTACAAGCTCACAATGCGTTGTGAGCTTCTAGATCAGCCATTTTCAAGTAGCCAAAGTATATAGGGCTGAAGTGGTTAGAGAATGTTTTGTAATAATAATCTAAATCTACAAAGTAACTAGCCATTAACATTTTCAAATAATTGTAGTAGAGTAAAAGTACAATATTTGCCTCTGAGATGTAGTGGAGTAGAAGTAAAAGTATTGAAAATGTGGAAATACTACAGTAAAAATCCTCCTAGTGTGTAACTCTATAAATGAAAACATCACAAGGATGCAACTGGGACGTACAGTATCATGCAAAGAAGAACATCACATGGATATGCATGATATCACACTCAAAGGTTAAATTTGTGTAAAAAAGAACATCACAAGGACGCATGACCTGATATCACACTCAAAGGTTAGATGTGGTGTAAAAAAGAACATCACAAGGATGCATGACATGATATCACACTCAAAATTCACAGGAGTTGTCTGTGTGCATAATAGCCTAAAGTGAGGATCCACAGTAGCCAAGATCAGTGCGTCTGACTATTGATAAAGATCTCTGTCGAGACTATTTACACAGACAAAGAATAGCCTATTGATTTGTCTGGAGACTGGCGATTTGTTGATGAGCGTGTTGTTGTGTGTTGTGGACATTGGGGTATTTCCACCTATATGACAAATGCCCTCTGCTAAGAAGTGGGCCTAAGAAATCCATGAACAATCATAATAGCCTAATAATAATAATAATAATGACAATGACAATAATATGCTGTTTGCTATATTTTCAACACACACACACACACACACTCTCACACACACACACACACACACACACACACACACACACACACACACACACACACACACACACACACACACACACACACACACACACACACACACACACACACACACACACACACACACACACACACACTCCTCTCACACACACACACACACACACACACACACACACACACACACACACACACACACACACACACACACACACACACACACACACACACACACACACACACACACACACACACACACACACACACCTATGCAGAGCAGCCTACGACATAGAGGTAATTTGAGGGGAGCCCCTGCTCTGCAGACTTTTAATGTCACTCTAGTACCGTTTCTCTGCACTGAAGGCTACTCTCTCCTCTGCTGTCGTCAAAATTCTATTTTTGCTCTTTTCCCTCAGTTCCCATTCTCTTCATCACTTAGCTCCTATTAGAATAGCCTTGTCCGCAACCAGCCCCCAATTACACTGTGCGCAAAAAAAATCAACTTTGTCAGTGGAAGCGAAAGAATTTCAGCATGACTACTTTTTGTCTGATGGGACAGATATCAGCCATATAATCGTCAGTGGTCACGCTGAGATAAAATACACACTCTAACATCATGAGTGTTCATTTAACTCGGAGTGTGTAGCAAAAAAAAAGAGTGCATTTTCCCTTATGGGTGCATTGCTGCATTTGGTTCCACTTTCAACCTTGAGCTTGTCATTTAAATATAGCCTAGTCAAAAATAGTGCCTTTGTAGATTGTAACACCATGCGACATCGTCATAACTTGACTAAGTATACAATAGGGCTTATCAATCAACACTTTAAAGCAATTTACTGAGCATTTTACTCAACGTCCACCAAGGGTCCAAAATGACCCTTGTGGGTCTGTAACTCCAATCAGACTCCTTCTGCAGAGTTAAATTAACACAGGATTTTACAGTGTAAAGATTTGGGTCAGAGAAATAAAGAAAATATATCTATGGGGTCCTTGAGATAAACCAGGTGGTGAGGGGGGGGCATTTGTCAAAAATAGCAGATCTACAAGCTCACAACACATGTCTCATTGCAACACTTTGTGAGCTTGTAGATAAGCTGTTTTCAGGCAGGAGATTTGGGGTTTTTAACCACTTAAACCCCAGTGCTGCATGCATTGTGAGCTTGTCGATCTGCTATTTTCAGCGAAAGATTTCCCCACAACAGAAAAGACACTAGTATTGATCCCTGAGGGACTCCGGTGCACCCATATGCGGTTTAAAGTGGTTAAAAAAAAGCCCTGCATCATCACTCTCTCCTCTATGCCAGTTGTCCGGGGACAACCAGTGGTCCTTGAGGGTGTTCCAGGGGGTCCCCAGCAAAAGTTGTTAATACATTTTCACCCCTTTATCCATGTTGTATACGTTGGCTATTCAAAAATAGCAGATTTACAAGCTCACAGCTCATCACTTTGTGCCGCGCTGCGAGCTTGTAGATCTGCTATTTTTGAACACATTGTATACATTGGCTATTCAAAAATAGCAGATCTACAAGCTCGCAGCGCTGCGAGCTTGTAGATCTGCTATTTTTTTAACACATTGTATACATTGGCTATTCAAAAATAGCAGATCTACAAGCTCACAGCGCTGCAAGCTTGTAGATCTGCTATTTTTGAAATTTTTCGAAAAACCTTGAAAGTCTTTGAAGAATTGTGTAGAATTTGGCATTTGTTTTAACACAAATCTTCTCTTCTGGGAATGTCTCTCTCTGACACAAAATATTCTCAGATGGGGGTCAGTCCAGCGGCCAAATGTATATCAATTTAGGGGTCCTTGGCACGAAAAAAACACTGCTCTATATTATATACCTTGGCGAGCTGCAGGCCGAAGGGGGGATGTCGACCTTGCCCAGGCGCCGCAGGGTCTCCAGGGTGAGCGCCGCGGTGCCGCTGGTCAGACACTGGATGAGGGTCAGGTAGTTGAAGTCGTACGTGGTGATGAGGAACTTCAGCAGGATGTTCAGGCTGCCGGAGAAGACGCCATGGGCCACCGCCACGGTGATGCCCAGCATGGGCACCTTGGTCACCATAGTTTTGGGTTTTTTTTTGTTTTAGGAAGGACTTCAATATACCCAACAACAAAAAAAAGATATTGAAAAAAAATAAGAAGTCAAGAGGGGATTTCTTTCTCTCCCCCCCTCCTTTTTTATAAGTTTGGTTTGGTGCGCATGTAACGGTCCGTTCCTGACTGTCCTCCTCTCTCTCTCTCTCTCTCTCTCTCTCTCTCTCTCCAAGGGCGCGCGTGTGAGGTTGTAACGTCCGAGTTATTAACGGCTCTGGGCAGCGACGCTGGATCGATCCTCCGCTCCGTTCAGTAGCTTTCAATAAAAAAAACTGCTCCTCTCGCAGAAGAAGGAGAGATTGAATGGATGAACAGCTGAAAGAGAGGGAGAGAGAGAGAGAAAAGACCGGTTGGCTGGTTTCTGGAGCGGGTGGGGGCGGGGGGTGGAGAGAGAGAGAGAGGGGGGAGAGAGAAGGAGAGAGAGAGAGATGGGACATGGGAGGGAGGGAGGAAGAGAGAGAGAGAGAGAGAGAGAGAGAGAGAGAGAGAGAGAGAGAGAGAGAGA
The DNA here is from genome assembly GCF_963454915.1 of Gymnoscopelus microlampas. Classification (NCBI taxonomy): domain Eukaryota; kingdom Metazoa; phylum Chordata; class Actinopteri; order Myctophiformes; family Myctophidae; genus Gymnoscopelus; species Gymnoscopelus microlampas. Next base: position 9,678,183 of record NC_139953.1, read on the forward strand.
GAGAGAGAGAGAGAGAGAGAGAGAGAGAGAGATGGGAGGGAGAGAGTGTGAGAGAAAGAGACAGAGAGAGAGAGAGAGAGAGAGAGAGAGGGGGGGGGGGGGGGGGGGGCTACGTACCGGGTCCGTTCTGCTGACGCGTGTGTTTGGTAGCTCTCTCTTTAATTGAAATTGCAGGCCAACGGTTCACTTCTCCTTGGGTTGTTGGGTATCCCCCTCTTTCTTTCAGTCGCAATTTCTCTCTCCGTCTCTTTCTTTCTCTTTCTCTGTCTCTTTCATTCTCTCTCCTCACTTTTCTTCCCTTCACGGCTGTTTGGGATGAGGGGGGGGGGGGGGGGGGCAGAGTGAGAGAGGACAGTAGAATATAGACTATATAATACTACACACTGAAGCTATGTTAGTCATCATCTGGGCCATAAAGCGTAAAGTGACAGGACAGAACGGAGTGAAGAGAGAGGCAGAAATAAAGCGCACAGCAGCACTTTACGTTCAAATCGCCGCGGAGTGAAATATGACGTTTGCTGCCGCAGCGCCTGTTGGCTTTCTACCAAGGGGGGGGGGGGGGGGGGGGGGGGGCTAGGGGGGTACCCACTTACTTTGATGGACTTTCCCAACATTCCCTCATATTTACTATAATGCGGACGGTGCGGGGCAGACACGACGACACACATAGCCTAATAAAAAACATCAACGTGAATTAAAAGCCTGCTGGTCAAAACTGTCAGACGATTACCTATTTACTTTTCACTATTCTTATGGTCTAGTCTAGCCTACTCCATGTTTCCCCAACAAGGGAACCAGCCGACCGTTTTGTGAGGAAGACTACTGTACCTTTTTTTTTAAATGCTTTTTTTTAATCATCAATGAACCAGTGGTTCTCCATCCTCAAACTCAAATCTTTTAATTTCAAGGACCCCCATAACTCTGAGAGTGTTCAAATGGAACCAAATGGACCCGTGAATAGCCTACTCAAGTTAGTTACAGACCTGACTCCTGAGTAACTGACACCCTGTTACAGTACAGACCTGTAAGGGTCCATTTGCAGGGCCGGATTAACACCTCTGGGGGCCCCTGGGCACTGAAGATCCAGAGGGCCCCCTTTGCGTTTTTTCCATTAGAAAAAACCCCCAAAACATACTGGCTCAGTATGTATTGCACATTGGAACAATACATCAATCTGTTTATACCTGAGCTGCTGATATATTACCCATATACGTTAATAATCTCAACTCAGACTTTAACTCAAGTCAAACCTCATTTATAAAGCATATTTATAACGATCAAAGGTCGGCCAAAGTGCTAGACAAAGTGAAAATAAAGACAGACAAAAGTCCCCCACATTCACTCCATATATTCTGTTCCAAGGACATCAGGCTTACCTGTTGTTGTTCCGTAGCTGCTCTCTAAGAAGTCTGTATGGCTCAGTGCATGTTGACAGGTTTGAACTGGGACAAATTGTGTCTCTTTATAGACAGAACTTGAAACAGAACTGTATTCTCAGTTGAGATTCTGCTTGGTTTATATTACTGGTCAGGCTGCAATCAGATGTTATTGGTGACGTACAGTAAGCTGTTTGCTAAAGCCTTTGAGGGACAAGCAGGAGTCATGGTGTAGATGTAATTGTTGGTGGAGTGAAGAGAAGTTGACCAATGACTCAAAAAAGCTGCTGTGGAATAATGTAGAATTATTAACATTGTGAATTGTGTTGCTCATCCGGATGTGGAGTTCAGAAACCAGGGTTATTATGGCTAACTAAACCAAAATAATGAAGACTAGAATTGGGAAAACGTTTTTATTTAGCTGAAATAAAAAATAAAAAGAAGGCTTTACAAATAAATGTTACTAACTTAAACTGTTTTGTGTTTACAAAACAAAAACTAACTAAAATCAGAGAGAAAATGTACTTAGTTTTAGTCGTTGTCAAAAATCTTATAAAATAATTAGGGAGACACAATTGGTCTGCTACATTCTGTATCCAACGCAAAATGGCGGTCAGACGGTGCCTTACTTGTTTTAAACTTAAAAAGTACATTAAAATATGTATTCTGAAAACATTGAAGGTGAGAAATAAGCAATGCAGTACACAAAAGTGTCGCAGCACTATTTGCTCCCCTGAGTCCCCTCTCTGTCCCTCTGGCACTCTGATCAGTGCAGTCTGTGTGAGTCCAGCAATAACATAGCTCGTTGGCTGACACGGCTGTGATTGGTTACATCGAAACACACCCTCGTTTCTGAGCTAAACTTAGCAAACACGTTAGCAATAAAGCCTTTTTTATTATATGTGCTTTTTAACACAAAGAGCCCTTCCATGCTCAGGGGCCCCTGGACATGTGCCCAAAGTGCCCAGATGGAAGATCTATGGGCCTTATACATTTGGAACCCCTGTCTGCCTCCTCAAGGAACCCTGAGGGTCCCTGCAACACACACACACACACACACGCACGCACGCACGCACGCACGCACGCACGCACGCACACACACACACACACACACACACACACACACACACACACACACACACACACACAAGCAGCATTATACTACATAATTATTAGTGTGGGCTGGATATGATCAACATCATTCATGATAGGTTCATAATAGGCATGCAAATCGCTTGAGCAATATTTTTAATTTAAATACTTAATCAGGAAATCGTTTCCCCCCCCATGCTCTGAGGCATGGATGGATATGCTTTCTTATCGCGCAGAAAAAAACAATTATAATATGAGTGAGAGAGAAGCTTGCATAAGTTCCCAGCCGAAAATGTCAAAAATAGTTGATTTAACCACTTAGACCTGAGGCCAGTTTTTTGAAAAAATATTTTGATTTCGTTTTTTATATATATATTTATATATATTCAAAGATTTCCCCAAAAATAGCAGATCTACAAGCTCATAGCGTGGCACTCGGTGCCGCGCTATGAGCTTGTATATCTGCTATTTTTGAATAGCCAAAGAAACCTAAAATGACACAGATGCGTTCCAGAGCTTTGCGAAGATATTCAATGTAGAGCAAAAACACAAAAGATACCAGTATAGTGCCCTGAGGGACTCCGCTCAACAACGTATGGGGTTTAATTAAGTGGTTAAGATTTAGACACTGACAAACCTCCAGAGGAACAATTCCTTAACCATACAGATAATGCGAACTAGAGATTATTCTATTTCCACAGAAAATGTAAGCATGATCACATTAACAAAAACATATAAACAGTATAATAGCTAAATAGAAAATAGCCTAAGAAATGCAGTCAGTACCACTGTGATGTACAGTAGGCTAATTGTACAATTTATTATAGAATCATACACACATAAATTACACTTAAGATGCTCAGTAGTTATTGTTAAGGCACAATGTCTTGACTTAAAGGAAGACTTCGCCCATTTTCAACCGTTTTCAAATCTTCATGTAATTTATGAAGACAGGTAAAAAATGGGTGAAGTCGTCCTTAAATAGAATGAAATGGGGGTGTGGGCTGTGGGCACATCAAGTTGGACACAGTAAAAATCCTCAGAGTTAATTTATCCAGTTGCAACTCCAAAGAGATTATATTGGTACACACTTGGGAGGTAAATTAACTAAGGATTTTACTGGGTAGGCTTCATACAGTGCAAGACACACACACAGAGAGAGAGAGAGAGAGAGAGAGAGAGAGAGAGAGAGAGAGAGAGAGAGAGTATACAGTCTGTTTCAGACAGAGGATTCCCTCACCGACTAAAGCATCACAGCAAAGTGGGACGGACTCATACTGTACAGAGGAGGGGGGTTTGCACAAGGGGAGAGGAAGGATGGTAGCAGAAGGGGCTAGGAAAGGACACAAGGGTACGTGTCTGCATAAACAGCATCTCAAGCAAAAACATTTTTTTTTTAATTAAACGACCTCTCAAGCTCAAACATTTCTTTTTAATCACTCCGTCAGAAACGTGTGTCCCTGGAGAGCCGGAACGCACCGTCATCCCTGACCAGAGCCCTGATTGGCTGGGACAGCAGTGGAGGATCTCCCCGCCGCTTACACGCCCCTCGGCGTGGTGAGAGGGGGGACATCAGTCTCATAGATCATCAAAATCCCCTCATAATCATGATCGACATTGACGTTATTGTAGGCGAGGCATGGCATGCTCCATAACTATGGGGCATGCTATATAGAATTATGGGGCACGCCGTGATGTGGCCTAATTATTATATTAATTGTAATCATCATTTGTTATAACCAGAGGCGTCATTTCAGAAAGAAATAGGGGGTGGCAAAAATAAGTTACCACTTGAGCGCTATTTCCAAAATAGCAAAAATTGGGATCTGATGAAATGTTTGAAAATGTTTGAAAATACCAAAATAGGGATGCAAGGTTGAAAGTGGTTAATAAATGTATGTATGGTTGCAGACAAGATAACGCATGTCTATAACATGGTTCACATGTCACATGTATGGATAGGCATGGATTGAGATGCACTCAGTGTTGATCTGAAATCAGATTATAATCTGCAAAAAAAATTGGGTGGGGGAAAATATACATACAATAACTGAATTTGAGGTAAAATGTGAACAGACCCAAATGATTCTCTGATTATAACCATTATTGCCTTTATGCCAGAATAGCACGGGTCACACGACGCGCTAACACTTAATGGATCCGCTGGTTATTTTGGTTACTCACAATGAAGTTGATTGATGACTGTAAAAACCAAAAAGGTAAATCCAACAAAACAGAGCAGTGATCCAGGCTTAAATTTAAATCAACAAACAAACTAAACTAAATAAACGTTTGCTGATCTATTTATGCTGTGTCGGTGTGTGCACGGTTGAACAGCTTTTCTCTTCGTTCTCTACGGTCTTGCGTTCCTGCAAACCTACGCTGTTCTATTCCCCCAGGCGACCGGTATGGGCAACATGTCTTCAAATCTGAAATGGCTCCAACAATCTGCATCAACATCTGTGATATTTTCCATTTACAGCTGTATGTATGGAGGAGTACAGCATCTTCTTAAAGTCAGTCTGTCATTGTTGTCACAGTAACCATCATCATTAGTCTTTGAGACACTCATACACAGTGGTGGAACAAGTACTCACATTTCTTACTTAGGTAAAAGTATCAATACTGCAATATAGAAATACTCTGTTACAAGTAAAAGTCTGGAATTCTAAACTTGAGTAAAAGTACAAAAGTATTGGTATCAAAAATGTACTTAACGTACCAAAAGTAAAAGTACTCATTGTGCAGAATGTCCCATTTCATGTTTTCAAATGTATAAAAATCTTTTGAAAATAGCAGATCTACAAGCTCACAATGTGTCGCATCGCGACGCATTGGGAGCTTGTAGATCGGCTATTTTCGAATAGCCAAAATGTATATAGGGCTGAAGTGGTTAATGTAATAATAATCAAAATCTTAATCTAGTAACTAGATTTCCAATAATGATAGTGGAGTAAAAGTACAATATTTGCCTCCGAGATGTAGTGGAGTAGAAGTGGAGTGGAAATACTCAAGTAAAGTACAAATACCTCAAAATTGTACTTAAGTACAATACTTAAGTAAATGTACTTAGTTACTTTAAACTGCTGCTCATACATGTATTTGGGAGCGTGGCCAAGTCCACCACTGTCAGTATCAGCATTGAGTTTGTGAGCATACAGTGATAGATCTGTTCTGTCCTAGCAACCTATGGTTAAGTATCGTTGAGTAACGTAGTGCAGGGACCCTGGCAACATGACATAATGAAGACAGGACGTCCATTTATTTGTTTTTCCAGCTCCCGAGCCACGACAAGGAGCCAAATCCATGCAAGAAGCACGTTTGTTTTCACCTCCAACACACTCGCATGACGTCGATTCACTTCCCCTCTTTGCATCTACTAGGGCGCAGTTAAAATAATCACCCTTGTTGTTAACATCGGCGTCATCCCACCAGTGTTGATTTTGTCGACTAAAACTAGGACAGAAAAAAATCGTCGACTACCTTTTTTCACTGACGAAAACTAGATAACGAAATAAAAACTAAGCTACGATGACTAAAACTAAGACTAAATGTATTGACAATTTTCAACAAATAAAAAGCTAGACTAAAATGTTAGTGAGGGACTAAGGGAAAGAGATCCCGTAGAACTAAAAATAGTTTTATGTGTTGCGGTCGAGTGTTGCACTCGTTGTGAGCTTGTAGATCGTCTATTTTCAGCATGCAACCTAGTGTAAAATCAGGCATTACGAAGCCATCAAGGCACCGCCAAAATACATTATAGTCGACTAAATCAACTGTAGATTTAGGAGACTATAATCTTATAATAATTAGTCAACTAAAACTAGACAAAAACAAAAAAAATCTGATAACTAAAATATGACAAACTAAATGTATTTCTATTCAAAAGACTATGACTAAAACTAAATCACAGTTCGCTGTCAAAATTAACACTGCATCCCACATGATATTTACTGCTATTTACTGATATTTACTAAGAAGTAGGTTAGGACAGTGTCATATTACTGTCAATCTTCATCATCTTCATCATGGTCATCATTATCATTGGTATTAATTAAGTGATGAGGACTAAACAAAGAATTTGTTTTAGCTACACTAGTTTTAACTCTAGGCTTTATGGCCTCATGTTTTAAATGTTTTGTTTCAATTTCTTAGATGTTTTTTAAAAGTGCATTATAAATCAAATCCATTATTATTATTAATTGAATTTACAACTCAATGCCACCAGCAACAGCAGTACAACGATCCTAATATCAAATCCGACGATTCATATTTACTCCTGTAAAGTGAATTATCACTTTAAACACATGTTTAACCTACTATTTTATCCAGAGCATGCATGACATATTGTCACATTTCATCAGCGTCAATAAAAGCTATATGATGATAACTATGACATTTAAGGCATGTCAATGTACTCTAGGACTAATGAGTGTCATTTTAAATCCATTCTGACTGATTACTCGCTTGAAAAAAGGCATGACATGGATGCCATTCAGTATACAGAGGTGCACGTGCGTGCGCACAGGCATACACACACTTACAAATACCCCCCCACACACACACACACACACACACTGATGCATACCCATATGTGTGTCCATTCTCATTCATGTGTGAAAACAAGCAGAATATGGATGCTAGGGTTCTTGTGGTTTAACCGATTAAGACCGGGAAAGAATCTGTGTCTTTTTTAGATTTCTTTGGCTATTTAAAAATAGCAGATATACAAGGTCACAGCAGATCTGCTATTTCTGAAAAATCGTGAAATTTTTCACTCTGTTGCAGAAGTTTAACTCTGTTATAACTTCTGGGGGTCTCTGGAACAAAACATTTTGAGATGGGGGTCCACGTCCAAATACATATAATTTTTAGAACCACTGATATTATAGCAACAAAAGTTTTTTCAAAAAACTGTTAGTATTTAGAAGACATTTGTAGAATCCCCAGAAGCAAAGATTTGAGTTACAAATGTTTGCTTTAAAAATATATATAAACGATTTTCCCCCAAAATAGCAGATCTACAAGCTCATAGTGCGGCACTTGGTGCTGCACTATGAGCTTGTAGATCTGCTGTTTTTGAATAGCCAGAGAAATCTAAAATGACACAGATGCGTTCCCGGTCTTAATGGGTTAATATGCTCACAATCTTGGGATTGTTAGGGGGGATGCTAGGGATGCTAAATAATTACGTCAAAGGCACACTGACATGGGTCTGGAAAGCAGACACATCTGCCAGAGAGAATCTCATCTGCTAATAATATCCATGTGGGTGGTTAGTGTCTGACCACACCACGCTAACACTGACCGACAAGGTTAGGACAACCAAGTCGCCCGTACAGAAACCATTGCAACATAAAACTCAACAACTGATAAAATGCTGACAAAAGATGTTGTGGTAAATAATGTAGTCTTTCATTATTGCTGGAATCCCCCCCCCCCCCCCCAACCCAGGGTGTACTCCAAAACTGTCTTTAAGATGATGATGATCCAAGTGTATCTGTTTTAATACGAGAGTGTGTGTGTGTGTGTGTGTGTGTGTGTGTGTGTGTGTGTGTGTGTGTGTGTGTGTGTGTGTGTGTGTGTGTGTGTGTGTGTGTGTGCGTGCGCGTGTGCGTGTGTATGCGTGTGTGGGGTCTATGGAGCAGACAGACAGCTAGGTGTGTAGATCTTCACCGTCTCGTCCCACGAACAGTCCACCACCTGTGAACACACGGAAACCAAGATGTAACACAGGTACAGTACTACGTCTTCTATACCAGGGCTTATCAAGAAAGCTGGATCTGTCCTCGGTACCACCTCGAATACTGTGGGGGAGGTGGCCAATAGCAGGATGAAGACTGAAACTCCTGGCCATCATGGACAATCCCTCTCGCCCCCTACATGACACTGTGGTAGGGCAGAAAAGCACCTTTAGCAACAGACCGTTGCACCCAGGTTGCAAGAAGAAGTGTTACAGGAGATATTTTCTGCCTGCAGCAATAAGACTCTTTAGTAGTGTTTTGTCTGTAATTCTTTAATAGTGTAGGTTGACTATGCTTAAATGCCTATTTTAGATGTTTTTAGCGGTGCCAACCGCTCTACACTTGACTTTGTCCGTATGTCCGTCCGTCCGTCCGTCGTCCGTATGAGCCCGGGATGAGCACGGCAAAGAAGAAACACATACAAACACACGCGCACGCACACACACACACACACACACACACACACGGACGTGGAGACTGCCTATGCCATCTCTCCTCTCATTGGCCACACGTGGCACTGGTTATCAAAGAGGGGTCCAGGGACCCCCAGCGTATGTTATGTCCGAGCACGGGATGAGCACGGGATTTTAACCAGCTACAACTCCAGTTCCCAGCATGCCACCAAGTCCAAATTCAGTATGTGGACTTAGACCACCAATAGGGACGAGCATGAGTTGCTGAAGCCCCGCCCCCTCTGTCCAGGGACCCCCAGCGTATGTTATGTCCGTCCGCCCGTATGAGCACGGGATGAGCACGGGATTTTAAACAGCTATAACTCCAGTTTCCAGCATGCCACCAAGACCAAATTTAATATGTGGACTTAGACCACCAATAGGGACGAGCATGAATTGCTGAAGCCCCGCCCCCTCTGTCCAGGGACCCCCAGCGTATGTTATGTCCGTCCACCCGTATGAGCACGGGATGAGCACGGGATTTTAAACAGCTATAACTCCAGTTTGCAGCATGACACCAAGTCCAAATTTGGTATGTGGACTTAGACCACCAATAGGGACGAGCATGAATTGCTGAAGCCCCGCCCCCTCTGTCTTCCCATTGGCTGGCCTTTAAACAGTCATAACTCAAGTTCGCAGCATGCTACGGAGTACAAATTTTGCACATGGACTAAAACCACCAATAGGGACGAACTGTAATTACTTAAGCCCCACCCCCTCTGTCTGCCCATTGGCTGGGCTTTAAACAGCCATTATTCCAGTTTGCAGCATGCTACCAAGTACAAATTTGGTAAGTGGACTCAGACCACCAATAGGGACGAACTGAAATGACTTAAGCCCCGCCCCAAAGGCACCGCTTCCTTCACACAGGGTGTGATTTTTATTATTATAATGTGTTTTTATTGATGTCTCTATGAGAGTTGCTGTAACACCTTAATGTCCCCTCGGGATGAATAAAGTACCTACCCTACCTTTTCAAACTGACAGTGGTCCTTCCTTTAGACCAGTTTTTATCCAGTTTTTCTCCTGGTCCCTTGCCGCCCTCACACCCAATTAAAATGTTGGCTACGTTTTGCTCTGAAAAGTAGGCCTAATGTTTGTTTATTATTCTTGTTGCTCCGAAAACATGTCACTGAATACCGAATAAGCGAATTTACATGAATCTGAAGTGAACTGTATCAGAATGTGATAATTAGCCTAACTTCCCAGGGGTGCCATGTAATTATTCCGACGTCCCGTTGGTCCGACTGGCCCCATTATAACCAACCCTATTCCTAAGCCTTACCTCACACTAACCCAACGTTTTTCTGACTGTTGGGACGTCGGGATATGCATGGGAGGTCCGAGAATTATGGGCGGACCCTTTACCAGGGAGGGGAAAAAAAACATGTTTTGTAAAGGCTTAACCCATTAAGACCTGAGGCGATTCTTAAAAATGTTTTCTAAATCCTAACATTTTTTTTTGTGTGCCAGCGATTTTCGTGTTTTATAACCTTTTCGACCGGTCACAGAAATGTTATATCCATTATAATCGTTTGTCTGGCCGTGTTTATAAACACACACGACAGATCGACCAGCACTCAAAGAGTTACATTTTTTCTCTTTGTCTCAATTCTCCCTCTCTCTGCCCCTCCCTAACAGGCTGCAAGCGTCATATCCGGTGGCTGTAGTCGTATTTCCGCCCCCCCTTCCGCAGGCCATCTTAGCTCAGCTTAGCTTATGATCGGGTTTCAGATCGTTGGTAAAGACACCGACAACGACTGTTCGTCGTCCAGAGTAAAGAAAATATAACCGGAGCTCTCTGTTCGTTTTTTATACCGTGTTTTGCCCTATTTTGCCTAAAAATATATTTTTTCAAGCTAAAACCGGAAACCGCTATTTCTGCATCCGGGTGAGTGGGATGTGAGTGGAAAGGGAACCCGATCACGGAATTTACAGAAAACAGCGTGATCGTTTATTAAACTTCACGTATATCTACGTTTTTTTTTCACGGTTGGCACTCAACGCCACTTTTTGCAAAACTGTAGATTTACGGTTTTGGCACCCAATGTGTTAAAATAGGCCAGGGATGACATTGTATTATTATTTACTGTACAACAGTTACAGTTATATATTGGAACATCAGCCTCTAAATGGGTCTTGTTATTGATCACACACAGCAATCAAGGTGCCAATCTAGTGCAGGCACCAAACAAGAAGCATTCAATGGTAACACTGTAATTACAGAAGAGCATTATGGATTGTGATCCGAGGTTGCTGTTGGTTTCGCCCCAAATAATCCCTCATAATATGGGGTCGTGGTAGAAAAAAGTTTGTGAACCCCTGCTATAGAGGGTTCCAAATGGACCCTAACATGTCTGTAACTCTGAGAGTTATGGTGGTCCTTGAGATGTAAAAGTCTGAGAAACACCGGTATTGTAATTGCATGGCAGACGTGAAGTCCACATAACCAGCTCTGATAGTGTGATAAAAAACGGTTCCAGAAACGGTTCCAAATGGGATGGAACCGATTCCAGTTCCACAATGTTGGATCCGGTTTCTTCCGGTTCCGGAGGGAGTTCCAAGCTAAATGATAGATAGTAATAGGAACCAAATGAACCCTTATGGGTCTGTAACTCAGAGAGTGTACAAATGGAACCAAATGGACCCTAACGGGTCCATTTGGTTCCATTTGTACACTCTCAGAGTTAAATTAACATTTATTTAACAATATAAATTGGGGTCCCAGAGATAGAAATGCCATTAAATGGAGGTCCGTAGCCCTAATGCATGTCAAACTGGGGGTCTTTGAAATTAAACTTGTTGAGAATCCCTGCTAGAGCCGTCAAAATCTTCTCTTATGGGGGTCCCTGGCATATCTTTTCAAATGGGGATTCGCGGGCTAATAAGTGTCAATTTGGGGGTCCTTGACATGAATACGTCTGAGAACCACTAATGTAGATGATAGCTACCAGCACAGCTGTGTGGCCCCATGCGTATGGAGGGCACCTCAAGGAGAGGTTCTCCTCTTCCAGTTGTCACTGGGTGGGTGCAACGACTTGTCTTTGTGATGTCGTTGCGTGAAGACATCATTAGAATACACTATGTCGTTACTCAAAACTGACAGAACGTCAACACACCGTTAAACACACGAGCCCTGACGTCCCTGTTTTGCTCATGTCATTATAGGCAGGAATGTTCAAAACTAGCAGACACTGTCACAAGGCTTAGTTGTGAGCTTGTCGATCTTTTTTTTTAGATTTTAAAAGTGTAAAATAGGGCTAAAGGGATTCATGTACAGAGCACAGCTATAATCATGTGTGTACACTACAGGTCACACTTCAGGCAGGAAACACACACAATAAATACGTATTTAATTGCATTTATTGCGCAAAAATAACGGAAATAGCAGAGCTACAATCTCACAAACGATGTGATGCGTTGTGCTTGTAGGTCTAATATTCTCACTATTTTTGAAATGGCATCCTATAGTTTCTATAGTTTCAATGTACAGATTATTTTTTATATTATATTGTTTTTTAAGACTGAAGCTAGGTTCTTGGTTTACCTAAGATCCTAGTTTACTGAGACACTAGCAAGGTAAACACATACATCAAATGCAAGGAGACAGTGTCTCCTTGCATTTGATGTATGTGTTTACCTTGCTCTGGATAAGAGGGTCTGCTAAATGCCTAAATTGTAAATTGAAAATAACGAAAGCCTGGGAAGGAGGCTAGTTCATAGGGCATAGGTCAGTGATTCTCAACCTGTGGGCCGGGGCACACTGGTGGGCCGTAAGGATAGTGTAAGTGGGCCACCAAATAATTGGCAAAACACTAAGACTTTATTGATATTATAACATTAATAATATTTTTCAAAAAAGTCAAGGTATCGTTTCTTTAAAATCTTGAAAAATGTGTTTTCATTGTGGTACCAATAAATGCAGTAGTTGCTTCAAGTATAAGTATGTTAGTTACACTGATCCACGCCGGAACACAATTGATTGATTGATCACACATTCCATGCCAGAGTTTAATATCATAATGTACTCACCAGTGCCAGCGGTTTATTGTTGTTTTTTAGTTTTTTTCACCTCAACAGCGTTCAGCGCGGAGAAAAACAACACCGAGATAATGGCGATTTAGCGGAAGCTTTAGAGCGGCGGCGGATGGGAACGAAAATCTTCTATTGACATTCATTTCCGTTTCCGGTTGTGCTACAATGAAATGTGTCACTGCGAGAGAGTGCTACAATGAAATGTGTCACTGCGAGAAAGTGCTACAATGAAATGTCTCACTGCGAGAGAGTGCTACAATGAAATGTGTCACTGCGAGAGAGAGAGAAAAAAAAAAACACTTTGCGTAGATCTACGCGACTGGCACGCTGCGCTGTTATTTAGGTTCGCGTAGATCTACGTGATTGGCACGCGATGGGTTAAAATAAACATTCTCTGAAAATGTTAAGTGGTCAGGTGGGTGGGCCGCGCATGCTTTCAAAACCACTGGCATAGGTGATAGAATAGGTCACATGATTGGTTGGACAAGGAAAGGGGCGCGGTTAATCATTGTGGATATTACGTGTATGTCTGTGTGCATGTGGCTTTTAACTTTTTTTCTACACAAACAGAACATATTGTAAAATTATACTGCACTTTTGTCACTTAAATAACTAACATAACAATAACTCCATTCCCTAATTGCCAAGCAGCAGACACATTCATTACAAATGAATCCATTCCATGGAATACATTTTATTCCAAGCTAATCCACGTATAATAGGGTAATCTATTCATTGCATAAATTGCACAGCAGAGTCTTGGCTAGTACAATCATGCACGCACGCACGCACGCACGCACGCACGCACGCACGCACGCACGCACGCACGCACGCACGCACGCACGCACGCACGCACGCACGCACGCACACACACACACACACACACACACACACACACACACACACACACACACACACACACACACACACACACACACACACACACACACACACACACACACACACATTTCTATTACTATTCTTGTGAGGACATCAAAGATTGTATCAATGCCATTTCTACAATAATTGTTATTGTAAGTTGTGAGCTTGTGAATGGGCTATTTTCGTACAAGACACTGGAGTGCAATTAAGTATAAACTAGAAAAAGTGCTCGTCGGAGCACTTTTTCACATGACCATAGAGATAATGTGTACCATTGTGTTTTACAAAACTCTGCTTATGGTGGCGCAATAATTGGGCAATGTGAAAAGGGTGGCATTTGTTCCTCAACATATAATATCATAATATCCATGCAAAGGTTCACAGCAATCGGACGCTGCGTTCATGATTTGAGGCATTTTGTTCAAAACGGAGCACTCCTGCAAACTTTGGAAGCCAATCTTAGCCAATCAGGATGGAATACGACAAATACCACAGACCCCGTTTGGTTTAATGATTATAGAGATACTGTGTACCGATTTGGTCACGTTTGGACAAAATCTGTAGGAGTAATATAAAAAAATGTGATTTGCAAAAATCGGCCTTCTGGTGGCGCTGTAACATGCCCATGTGAAAGATTTGGGGCAGAGGTTCTGCTCTGGCATCCAGGGAGTGTGTGTGTACAGTTTCACGTCGATCGGCTCCGGAGATCAGTTGTTCACAGACAGACAGACAGGGTGCAAAACATAGTCTCGGACATGCCATGCAATGAGGCTTAACTCCCCCTAAACCTAACCCCAACCTGAACGTGTTCCTCATTGTATTCCTAACTCTAATCCTTTTTAACCATAAAACAACCGTTTCTCTTGTGAGGACCAGGAAAATGGTCCTCACAATGTCTACACACACACGCACGCACGCACGCACGCACGCACACACACACACACACACACACACACACACACACACACACACACACACACACACACACACACACACACACACACACACACACACACACACACACACACACACACACACACACACACACACACACACACACACACACACACACACACACACACACACACACACAGGTTGTAGATGCCATAGAGGGAGAGGGTTACACTGAGGGCCAGTGGGTGGAGAACAGAGCATATGGGCTCATTGTGCTCCGTTGTTGGAAGGTAAATACACAATAGCAACTAGTAGACTATAGGCTGGCTTTACAGGGAGAAACACACACATGCTTTGTACTGTATTACTATACTTGTGAGGACCTCAACATTTTAGAACGGCAATTTTAGGAATGCCATTATTGAACCTGAAGCCAAAAAATATATACGGTTATACTGTATGCAAGGTTGCACTGTGACGCGTTTTGACCTTGTAGATCGTCTATTTTTCGGTGAGCAACTGAGTATCAACCAGGCATAACTCCATCCAACCTAAGCTTTTTGTTAACCATCATCTCTCAAAACAGATCAAAGAAACATGCACTCAACACGCATGTACGCACGCTCGCACGCAACATGCACTCAACACGCACGCACGCGCGCGCACGCACGCACGCACGCACGCACACACACACACACACACACACACACACACACACACACACACACACACACACACACACACACACACACACACACACACACACACACACACACACACACACACACACACACACACACACACACACACACACACACACCATAAAATGACTTTAAATATAGCACAGACAACCCTCGGTATCTACCCAGAACAAGCCAGCAGATCACAAAGAGATTCAAAGAGAATCAGAGCATCAAGCCTGATATCCTGTACACTGTACTTAGTGGAGCACCAGTGTCCCATGCAGAGAACAGAAGCTCACCAACACGTCGCAATGCGATGCGTTGCAATGCGACCTGTTTTTTTTCTGCACGTGCCGTGAGCTTGTAAATCTGCTACTTTCAGCACGCAACACACAACCGTGCGCAACCGAGTATAGCGGGGCTCTCACTGTGGCTGCAACCACACTGCTGTTATTCTCTGCATCCGTGCTTCAGGAGGATAAGTGGAGAGGAGAGAGATTACCTGTCCTTTGGTCCCATGCTGTTGTTCCATAAGGAAGGAGGGGAAGGAAGTAAGGAAAGGAAGGAAGGAAATGATGGGGTGGGGGGGGAGGGGAGAAAGAAAAAGAAGAGAGACTGAGAGCTAAACACTAATGTAGAGGCGAAAACAGAAAACATCCTAGTGTAGAGCCCTGAGGGACTCCGCTTAACAATGTACGGGGGTTTAAGTGGTTAAAGTGTTTGTGAAGCTCCAGTGTCATATCAACGGGGAGCAGACAGGCTTCCAGAAACAGCTGGAGACAAGTCAATTATAACATTGACACACAGGCCCCTGTGGTCCCTGCCGGACCCCTGTGGACCCCCGTTGGCCCCTGTGGGTCCCTGGTGCTCCACAGGACATATTCCTGCCTCTCATCTCTGTTCCTCCATTCCCTCCATACTTCCTCTCTTCTCTAGGGAGTAGTTTTACTCTCAACGTGTATATACTCTGTGTTCCTTCATCTTTGTTTCCTCCTCCATTCCTCGCTTCATCTCTAGTCTTTTTCTTTCTTTCTGTCTTTCTTTCTTTCATCATTTCTTGCTCTCTCCCTCTATAATCACTCCCTCACATCCTCGCCAGGGATATAAACGGCTGTCATCTGAATGACACGGCCAGTTCCCCTTTCATCTCCTCCGGCTACAGACAGACATACGTACACGGAGGCGGACAGACAGACAGACAAAAGGGACAGCCAGGGGACCCAGAGAGCATGGTGTGTGTGTGGGTAATGGATTTGGCCCCGGCCCACAGCACCATGGCTTAAACAACAACGACGACAACAACAACAGAATTGTGGTTCTGCCGCAGTGGACATTCTCATAAAGAGTCTCCCTCTCTCTACAGCTGTCCGCTGGTAGAATATCTGTTGTACTGTAGTCAGAATCGGAACACATCGGCTGCTTTATTGGCGATACTGATGTTGTCGAAAAAAAGTCAAATAATCGAAACGTATCGTATCGTTCTAAATGAACCTGTATCGTTCATGTATCGTATCGACAACCGAGTATCGTGACATGTATCGAATCGTTGTTAAAGCGTATCGTTACACCCCTACGGGTAGGTCAGTATATCGCCTACTCGTCGCCTACTCGCCCATTCAATGGTCTGATAAAACGTGATAATCTCCCATTCAATGCATTGATAGCATTCGAAGCCGCTGGACTATACCCCAGTGGCTCTCAACCTTTTTTGGATCAGGGCCCACTTGAAAAGTGTTCGTGGCCGACCCATCTGACAACTTGACACGGCAGCGTTAAGTGGTCAGATGGGTTTTTCAAGGTGCTTTTTTACACTATGTTTTTTTATATTAATGTTATATTATCATTCAAATCTGTAACCCATTTTGCCAATTATTTGGGGGCCCACTTGCAATATCCTCGCTGCCCACAGTTTAAGAATCGCTTCTCTACCCCATTATACTTCGTTAGTATGCCTTTTTTTTCCCCTGACTGTAAATTCTCCTGCAAAACAAAATAAAATCCCCAAAACAAAACACAGCAGTCTCGGGTGGGTTTGGATGTGGGGCAGGCAGAGCAGGGGTTAAGTGTGATTCCAGAGAGGAGAGCGTCTTAAACGCAACGCGGACACGAGGGGAGGGAGGGGTATATAATGTGAGTTGTTGAACGCAGCCCTGTCAGTCAAGCGTTCCGCTACGCACCTATAGACAAGAGGAGAGTGAGTCATTCTCCAGGGAGAGGAATGCCCTTAATTACCTCTTAACAACAGGCCACAATGGACAGGGACACACGCATACTGTACACGTGTGTGTGGCACTGCGTGTGTGTGTGTTTGTCAGTACACACACACACACATGCACATCCTGGCCAAGACTGCAGCAAAAAAGCACCACAGGAAGGGAGAGAGAGAGAGAGAAAGAGAGAGAGAGAGAGAGAGTGGAGTGCAATATGGGGAAAGGGAAGGTCCGCGGAGGAAAGAGGTGATGAGGGATTTAATGAGAAAGGGGGAAGAGGAGGGCAGAGGGTGACAGAAGAAAGGCTCGAGCAGAACGACTAGAGGAAATTGAAAATAACAAATGTTTAACAAACTCCCAACCTCCCCACAACCCGTCACCCTGTGGTCCTAATACTGTAGGTTAAAAACCGCAAGAGTAAAACAATGTTCTTTCCATGCTTTACACTTGAAACATTGCCATTTTTTTCCCCTGAAACTGAATTCCCCCCTGTGGGATTAACATTTCTGGGGGTGTACACCCAACAAGTGCAAGTCAGTCAGAATAAATGTGGGGGGGTACTGGCGGAGAAGAGATCCAGTAGAACTAAGACAAGTCATTTTATGCTTGGCTATTTTCGGCACACAGCTGAAGTAAATCAGCCATTACGACGCCATCAAGGCCCGCCAAAATACATTTTAGTCGACATAAAAACAACTGTAGCTTTAGTTCACTAAAATCATGCGGTATAGAGTACAGAAGTCCTGACGTCACTCGTTCATCCCCAGGTTCGTAAAGTAATTTCGCTATGGAGAATAACATTGGGTCATCATAGAATCGTCTCATACTGTATAAGAATTGTGGTCCAAAAATAAACAAACTGTCTCGGCGATATTGTCAGGGAGGAGGTTCTGTATCGTTTATGATAGTCAGTCACTTATATTTGATACAGTCTGTTTCTGGCGAAAATTTAACTAATTCGGCGGAAGTAACATTATCGTTTTCTCACCGTCAGTTGATGCTTCATATCCATGATTACAACTACGTGCATTAAACCTTCTGCACTTTACCGGAAATTCAGAGCTAAGTTTCTCTGAGACAGCAGGAGGCATATAGGCGCGTCAGAGTAGTCGAGAGACAGGGATTATTTCGGGATATTTGGGATTACTGTCCGTACGGCGTTTGCGTCAGTGTGTAATGTGATGCAATTCGCCAAGAATTAAACCGGTTATCTCGTAGCTTCAAGACAGTCTCTTTAAGAAAACAGTCAAATCCTCGGCGATAATCCCACTTGAAACTCTGAGAGTGTTAACTAATGTAACCAAATGGACCCGTAAGGGTCCATTTGGTTACATTTGTCAACACTCTCAGAGTTTAAATGAACCCTGAGGATTTTGCTCTGCGAGCCTGTGTAATCTTTGACATAAAGAGAGGAGAGGAACACGACAAATGAGGGAATTGAGAAAAACGTCAGGCACCTGTAAGGGGAAGCGCAGCCCACTCAGTCACGCCTGTCCGCTTAGTGTTAACATGAACACTCAGTACAGAACCGTTTGAAACACTTCAAACCTATAGCATCCCTATTCTGGGGCTGACATTCAGCCCAAATAGCCGAGCTACAAGCTCACCAACGTGTCGGGAAGATACTTAGTGTAGAGCGAAAACAGGAGGGGGCCTAGTATTAGAGCGACGTATAGGGTTTAAGTTGTTTAAAGAGTATTTCACTTTAAAACAGGGTCATTTTAACATAATATTTAGATATTTGACTCAATGAAAACATCAAAGTCCTTGGTTCTGGTGACTGTCATTCTAATTTGTGAGAGGCTGTGTTTTGTCCACTTTTTATTTAATTTTCAAACTAAAAGTTAATCTAACATGGTTAAAATTGAGTTTTAAGTTACAATGGGTGTATATACACTGTACGTATCAAATATCAAAATATCGAATCAAGTAACTTAAAAAAATGAGTCTGGGATGTACATAATAGCCAGAGTTAAAATGACCCCAGAAGTGTTTTGAAGTGAAATACACGTTTAAGTACCTGTGGTTCTAAAGCCTGATAGGGTCCACAGAAAGTCATTTGTTTGTTTTTTGCTTTGGATATCTTCTCTGCCGGGTGCAGACATTTGACACCCACCAACGTTGGAACCTATATCACCAAAGTGACATTGATTAGCGGTGCTCCTCTACCAGGACATTATCTATTTTCTACTTGAATGGCTCCGCCCGAAAAAACAAAACTGCTTTTGGCGAGCGTATATATTAAGTATCATTCAGAACCCCCGTGTTTGCTGCAATGCGAAATGATAGCTGACACATTCATTTTGAAGTGTACTTCTAATGCCGCAATACAGTATGTGTACTGTACAAGAGTGATAACAGTTAGGTGTGTGTGTGCGGATGTGAATGTGTGTGTGTGTGTGTGTGTGTGTGTGTGTGTGTGTGTGTGTGTGTGTGTGTGTGTGTGTGTGCGGATGTGAATGTGTGTGTTCCGGTATGGATATTCTACCAACTTGTGAATAGCTGTCATGGTACTGCTCCTGTATGATATATCACCGCATTTTAACTCACACACATGCATCACACATAGATGCGCGCACACATGCAAGACTTTTCTGTACTTGGGATGTGTGTGTGTGTGTGTGTGTGTGTCAGGATCGGTCTACATGCATGGACAAATGTGTGTGTGTGCCTCGGTCTGCAGTTAACTAAAGAGGGTGATCCATCAGACACGTGTGGCTGCCCTGGGCGAGACAAGAGACCACACTGGGTACTGGGTGTATGTCTGCTTGTGTGTACGCTGAGAAGAGGGAGAGGAGAGGAGAGGAGAGGAGAGGAGAGGAGAGGAGAGGAGAGGAGAGGAGAGGGATTATTAACCCATTAAGACCGGGAACGCATCTGTGTCATTTTAGATTTTAGCTATAGCCATTATTTTATACTTAGGCTATTTTTTTTTAAATCGTGAAAATGTGTGCAAATCTTTGAATATACAGTATATACTTTTAAAGTGAACATTTGTAACTCAAATATTTGCTTTCTGGGGGTCCCTGTAACTGAATATTTAGAGATGGGGGTCGGCGGCCAAATACATATCATTTTGGGGGTCCTTGACATGAAAAAGTTTGAGAACCACTCGTATAGAAACATATGTTTTTCAGAAACATGTTAGGATTCAGAAGACATTTATAGATGTGTATCCCGGATTGAATGGGTTAACTATTTTTTTGCAGTGGATTGTGTCATTGGGAGGATTATTCACAATCAGCGGCCCTTACAACTGTTCACAAAGATAGATTTACACTTCTCACAACAAAGTGCTAAAGGAGCGCAGTGAAATATTTGACTGTGCTTTGCCTTGATGTTAAATTATCAACCACAGCACAGCCGTTAGCCTCGCCTCAGCTAAAACAACTTGTCGGAAACCTTGCATGTCCAAAAGGGTTACTTTGAAATGGAATG
Source organism: Gymnoscopelus microlampas (assembly GCF_963454915.1). NCBI lineage: Eukaryota > Metazoa > Chordata > Actinopteri > Myctophiformes > Myctophidae > Gymnoscopelus > Gymnoscopelus microlampas. The sequence goes on from NC_139953.1 coordinate 9,698,989, forward strand.
AATAACATGTGCTCCAATGGATCCAGTGTAGTTATTATTTAGACACAAGCTCTTGTTTGTACTTTTTTCATTGGTTCAATATCTATAAAACCCACAGACACACTAAACCACTTTCACTTCATAAAAAAAGTTAAAAAATAGCAGATCTACAAGCTCTGATCTGGTATTTTCGATATTTTGGAAAATGTAATTTAATCAAAACCCATTATTTTTCATAATCAATTGAAGTTATGCGTTTGCACCCAACTGTTGCACCCAAACAACCTACAGCATGTCTTCCACTTGGTCCACTTTGTTAAGGACCAAGGAGCCTTCTTCGAAACCTTCTTCGTCCAAAACTGTTACTTTTCAGGAAATGAAAAAAAAAAAAAACCTGTGTTCCAATGGATCAAATGTAGTTATTATTTAGTCACAAGCTCGTTGATGCTTTTCATTGGTTCAAAATGTATAAAGCCAACGGACAAAATGAACCACTTTCTCGTGGTCAACATTTCGCCTGTTTTCGCTACTTTTGTGTGACGCTGTCGTACTACGAAGTAGGGCATTCATTTACGAAAAAACATAAAAAGTTGAAATATGGAGATTCTAGGTTTCTGCCTGACAGCAACGTTTATGTATGTCCCACGCAAAGCAGAGGATAGAATGAGAGAGAGAGAAATAAGTGAAAGAACAGAGATAGAGTGAAGGACAGAAAGAGAGAGAGAAGACATAATGTGATGTGAGGGTAAATCCCCTCCGCACTGGTACAGCCTGTACTGTGTGTGTGTGTGTGTGTGTGTGTGTGTGTGTGTGTGTGTGTGTGTGTCCTCCAGGCTGCTCCCCATAATGACATGTCAGATAACAACAGAGCTAACAATACAGCTCATTACTGCTGACCACACACACACACACACACACACACACACACACACACACACACACACACACACACACACACACACACACACACACACACACACACACACACACACACACACACACACACACACACACACACACACACACACACACACACACACACACACACACACACACACACAGCCTCTCTCTCTCTCTCTCTCTCTCTCTCTCTCACACACACACGTTCGGAAATTAAAATAAACAACCCACACCCACAAATACACGCATACTGCACGCACACGGAAGAAGAGGAAATGACTCTGTGACAGAAAACCTTCAGCCCCTGTGACTCGAGTGGGGAAACCCTGCGAGTGGTGTGACGTCACAGGTTCACGTCCAGGGCTTACGTCATGCCATCACACACGTCTCTCTGCTATTGGCTCTGTCCTCAAAAATGACCACAGCTCTTTCACTGTGTTTTCTTTCACACCGTGTCTCTGCATGAGTCTAGCCATCTATATAGAGCAGTGGGTTCTCAAACTTTTTTAATTTCAAGGACCTCAAGTCTGGTATGCACTATTACACCATGGACCCCATAACTCTGAGAGTGTACAAATATTTGTAACTCCCGGAGTCACAGACCTGTATACGTTTCCATTTGGTTCCTATCAACAATTTAGCTGGGAGCCCACTGGAACCCCCACAAGGACCCATGGGGGTCCCCGGACTCCACTTTGAGAACCACTGATCTAGAGGGGCTGTTTGTCTGGGTCTCCACTCATTTCTTTTCACATTATGTTTTATACTTTTTGAAATATTTAACTTTTCACTTTTATAATTGATATGACACGATATAGAAAGATGGCGGATATGAAATTCCTGAGGCTTCATTTACGGTCTGTAGAAACCAATGGTGTGACTTTGTCCATTCTTTTTTACAGTCTATGGGTCATATGAACCATGTCTGAAATCCACAGGGTTAGGGTTAGAGTCATGCCGTTTCGATGTGAATGCCGAGATCCACATCTTTTCCTAGTTTATAGACTTTAATTTATTGCAGCCTCCATTGATTCCGCAGTGGTGCCTCGTAACAGGGCAAAGGAGGAGAGGAAATGGGGAAACGTACCAGCTATTCCAGTTAGCAAGCTATTCAATAAATCATCAAATCACCTACAGTACAAGTACCGATTCAGCAAAGTATTTTGCCTTCACGCGGAACGCGTATCTGCTTTCAAAAGGTCAAATTCAAGGACACCATTTCATTTCACAGCAGTTTATTCCAATTAAGTTTAAGAGTGTATAAGAACGTAAGAATAATTGAAGCTAACCAACCTAGAAGATAAACTAAGATCAGAGCAGGGAAGAACGTTTAGCTAACGAGTCATATAAACATAAATATGAGGGAGAATGGAAGAGAACTGAGGACCATCCTCTACATCCAACCATTCCCACCCCCTCTGCTAAAAAAATCCTTATAATCAATATGGGAATCAATCAGGGATCAATCCACTCTAAAGACTGTCAGATAAGGGTGATTCTTTTTCCATCCAAGACATTTTTTTGTTGTTGCAATTCTGGTCTCTTCACGCTTTCATTTCTTTTAGGGATTTTACAGCCCCCTCCAGTGAAACCCTCAAGGGAAAAGAAGGGGAGGACGGCCACGAAAACACCTGGCGCTGAGACTAGGAGGCAGATGCCAAGAAAATGGGCCACACCTGGGGATAGAGCTGGAGAGGTTGGCTCAGGGCCGAGAGGCTTGAAGAACCCTCGTCGACGGCCAAAAGGGGTAATAGGCGTTAAGTAAGTAAGTACACTTTCATTAACCCATTAAGACCCGAGGCCGATCCTACAAAATGTCTCCTAAATTCCAACCGTCTTCTAAAAAGCGTATGTTTATATATCTATATCAGTGGTTCTCAAACTTGTTTTTTCTTCATAATTGTCAAGGACCCCCAAAAATATATGTATTTGACCCCCATCTCAACATATTTTGTTCCAGGGACCCCCAGAAGCAAAGATTTGGGTTAAAAATGTTTGCTTTAAAAGAATACACATGTGACAATTGCACATTATTATTATAAGTATTCCACTCGACCTGTGCATGTTATTATATTTGTAAATATACTGTACATGTATGTAACATGTTTGAAGCCATGAGAAAATATGAACTGGTCCTATTCACATGAACTGTAACGGGTCTGATTGGGGGGATAATTGAATCATTGATGCCACCCGAGGTCACTAATACAGGGTGTGGTACACAACAGGGGGGGTGAACGAACCAAACCGTTTGTGCACGGAGGAGGAAAGCAGAGACCTGGTCGCGCCAGTTTATACCGTTTTAGTACTAAAGTTTAACGTGACACTAAGCTGCAGCCTAGGTTGAAAGACTTTCGAGCCCGGCGGAGTGGAACCTGCCGTTTCTGACGGGCCGTGGGATCCGAGCGCCGTTGTGGTGTTTCGCCGGTCGGGATTGGAGCCGACAGCCGAAGCCGGTGAGACCGAACCAAGCAACCTTTTCTTTGGAATACAATTAGAGGGGTACCCCGACATTTAGATATTATTTGGGCCGCATCGGGCGGAGAAGATTATTTTCATTTGGAGTAAAAGGATTAAAAGGAACTGTTGCGTCGCGGACGTGCGTTAAGAAAAGGACGATCGTGGGACTGTTTATTTATTTATTTAAGCAGCGTGCGTGCATGACAGACTCTTAAACGCCGTGTGTATTTGTTTATTGTTTTTGGTAGCATTGTGACCCGCTGGGCTACAAGGGACAGTGGGATTTGTTTGGGAGGGAGGGGCAGTTAAAGTGATTATTGTTTGTTTTTGATTCATTTGTTTGTTTGCTTGTTTATTTTATTTATCAGAGAGAATAACAGGGACAGAAGTCATTTTGAAAGTGTTCATATTTCATTTAAATACCGTTTGACCTGTCAATTAATACCTGGCTATTATATAAAATATCTTATCAGTTAAAACACCCACGATCTCGTTTTCCTTTTTTGGTAGTAATTATCCTTTCATGTAAAAAGGCCGATTGTTACACACATTCAAAGATTTGCACCAATGTTCACGATTTTTTCAAAAATAGCAGATCTACAAGCTCATGTAGATCTGCTATTTTTGAAGAGCCAAAGTGTAGAATAATGCTTTTAGCTCAAATAAAATAAAATAACACAGATGCGTTCCACGTCTTAATGGGTTAAAGTTCTATTTCCCTTCATTGCTGTTGTACAGTACATCGCGGAAAGAGGTTATTGTGTCATAATTGTAGGGGATTTTTTAGGATGTGTGGTAACATTGGTTGAAAAGAGATTGTGAACTACCAGGGGACATTTTAAGAGCATATGGCACAGCGTACACAAAGCACACAAAGGTCCTAATGATTTCAGCACCATTGAACAAGAGACAGCATATTCAGCACCATGGATAGCAGCCACTCCAATTCCCCTGTACATCTGGCTTTACCATACATGGGCAACTGGCGGCCCGGGGGCCACAAACTGATATATTATTGATTTCAGCTGTTACAAGTCCAAACTTGCAAACATGACCCGCTTTAATTAGTCTATATTAGTATCTTAATGACTATAAAAAATCTATTGTCTTCTTTTATGTCCAATGTATTTGTATTTAAGTTCATAAAGTGAAGTTAAGTTAAGTGTAACTAAATGCATTTGAAATTAAATAAAAATGTTACTTTTCAGGATTTCAATTCAAAAATATCAAAGCAAAATTCAGGATTCCAATTCAAAAATAGCTAAATTGCTACGTTTGTGTGACATAGAATGGCGAAGTACGGCATTAATTTATGAAAAAAAGTTAAAATACGGAGATAAGAGGTGTCTACCCGACAGTATATGCAATGTGGCCCTCTGGAGTGAGTGGGGAAATATAGTGGCCCTCTCCATCAGTTGCCCACTCCTGATATAGACTTTGCTCAACCCTGCTGCTTCTGTTTTCATGTATTCACTGGTTCTCAAACTTTTTCATGTCAAGGAAATGAATGAATATGTATTTGGAACCCCATCGGAACATATTTTGTGCCAGGGACCGCCATACAAGATTTTTGTTTTTGTATTCCAAATTTTTCACATCAATTCACGATTTCTGGAAAATAGCCGGTCTACAAACGTGTGTGAGCTTCGGTTATCTAACTATATAAATGGCGAGCAACTTCCGCACCCTGGGTGCGACACCCCACAGCTCTGTTATCGAATAAACAACGCACCGCCAGACCACATGTGGCCAACTGACTCGCCACGGCGGCCGCGCTGAATTTACGCCTCGCGTAGGGGACATCTCACTGCTCACTACAGCTTTTCCACCGCGCAACATAATTAATTCTACTCACCAAATGTCGGACAAAACGGAAGGGGAGGCAGCTTCGTACCGTTTACCGTGCGCACGACCTCATCACCACAACAGCAGCCAGCCGCTGCGGGGTTTTTTTCCTTTTTTTCAAAACTTTTTTTTTGGTCACCATTTTCTCCAGGCACCATTTCTGGCTTGCGCCGCCATTGCACTCTGGCCATCTCCTCCACACCAACACACACGCAGCTCCTTTGCTTCAACCCCCCCCCCCCCCCCCCCTTCTTACGTACCTCCTTTGTTCCACCCAGGCCGTTACTTTCACTTCACTCATGTCTCGATCACACTATGTCCGTCCTTCACGTGCCATGTTCATCCCAAACACAAAAACAAACAAGTCGGGTTGCCAAGTCGTTGGCATGCCAGGTTCTCTAAAAACAAGCGCCAGAAACAAGCAACCACCTTCATGAAAAAAAAAAAAACACCGAAGGGGTCCGCCATGTTCCAGGGGGGTCCCCGCGCGGCCCAACACTCCACAGGGGGTCCGTCGACCAGCAGGGGGTCCGCGGGGGTCCCCCTCAAACATCAAAAATATATTTTTTTCAATTTTTTTTTTTTTTTTTTTTTTACTTTTCCACAGTTTTACTCCAGCAATTTCAGTACCCCAATATACACGCGGCCACGCTGGGCCCCGTGCGCGGCTGGGGTTGAGGGGGGCGTAGCCCCCCGAAACTCTAGTTTTTAAATATACGAAGAATAAAATAGGGTTAAGATGTTTAAATTGTTCCTGATTGTCCCTGTGGGGGTCCATTTGGTTGCATTTGTACACTATCAAGAGTTAAATCAACCCTGGGGACTTTACTGTGTGCCAGGAAGAATACATGTGGTTCAGAAGATAAGCATCGTAACTGCTAAGCAGTGGTGGATAAGAACTACATTTACACAAGTATGTACTTACTGTACAGTAAGTATGATTTTGAGGTCGTTTCACTTCACTTGAGAATGTCCACGACATCTCAGAGGCAAATATTGTACTTTTTACCACAATTATTTGAAAATCTTAGTTACAAATCCTACTTTGTAGATACTTTGTCTATTTGAAAATAGCCAATCAACGAGCTCACAATGTGAGATTTTGACAAATGTTTACAACTTGTGAAAACACTTTCTGCATAAGGAGTACTTTTACTTTTGATACTTTAAGTATATTTTGATGCCGACACTTTAGTTACTTTTGCTCAAGTAAAATGTTGAATACATGACTTTTACTTGTAACGGAGTATTAATTCATACATTGCGGTATTGCTACTTTTACTTGAGTAAAAATATCCGAGTAGTTCTTCCACCACCGCCGCTATATACCAGCGACTGCCACTGCTGAATTAATGTTGTGAGGCATCCCAAGGATGTGCACTGGTGTGTGACGCACAACTCCTGTCCCACAGAACATGTCCTTGACACAGGAAATCAGACCTTCTCACGTGAGCGCTCCTTTCAATTCACGACCCCCTCACCCACAATACAACAAGCCACCCATAGGAAGATGTACGAGAGAGAGAGGGAGGGAGAGGGAGAGAGGAGAGAGAGAGAGAGAGAGAGAGAGAGAGAGAGAGAGAGAGAGAGAGAGAGAGAGAGAGAGAGAGAGAGGGGGAGGGAGATAAAGAGAGTGAGTGAGACAGAGAGAGAGAGAGAGAGGGAAAGACAGAGGGAAAGAGAGGGACAGAGGGAGAGAAGAGAAAATGAGATAGAGAGAGACAGAGAGAGAATGTTACCTTGTTGGGTGTATGTAGACTGAAGTCTAATCCGCAGACAAATTCTGAGTGGTGTTCTACTGTGTCCAACAGAGGCTGGCTTCTGCTGTAGTCCCAAAACCTACACGCACACACACACACAGACACACACACACACACAGACACACACACACACACACACACACACACACACACACACACACACACACCATTTATTTTTTATTATTATAATTTATTTTTAGATAAACATTTAGACAAAGACTAGGAACATACAAGACAAGGTACACACTTTGTAGATTAAAACAATCTACAAAGTGTATTTTTTATATTTATATTTATATCTATTTATATATCAGCTATTTTCGGTATATGAGAAAACATTTTTCACAAAAGTACAGAACATGACAATCTTAAAAGAGTATACTCTTAAAAAGAGTATACTCTTAAAAAGAGTATACTCCATCAAAGACAGGCACAGCGTTGTGCTGTGTGGCCGGTGTCAGGCTGAGACGGGACACAGTAGGTGAAGGAAACTCATGTTGATGTAGGCCAGCATTATGAGCGTCACTTAAAGGCACAGGAACCCCCAATTATACCAACGGCTTTAAAAGCTGGCTCAAACAATGTATCTTTGAATCACTTTCAACCAGATGTCCCTATTTTGTGCAACAAGTTACTTTTAATATATTACTGTAATATTATTATTTTACCCAGTAACGAGTAGTGTACGGTATTATTCTGCGTCGCACACCTCCAGGAGCAGACCACAGAGAGGAGAAAACAGCAACGTGTGCAGTGACACCAGCGTGCTGCAGGGGCCCCCCTCTCATGTGTGGACTTCATCTGCCCCACGTGTGGCAAACCATGCGGGTCACGCATCGGCCTGCATAGTCACATGCAATGGCATAACCGCAATCGCCCTCAATAACAACATTCTTGGAGCAGCGTCATCATCGGAATCGATGGACAGCCATAAGCAAGTACGTGAGCAAGTGGTGTGAGCACATGTTCTTCTGAGAACGGTTTGTACACATCCTGGGGGGAGACATGTGAATTTACTTTATGATCTCATAAGTGATATGAGGGCCTGAACAGGGGATTACATCTCCACACGGGCCTGGGAACGCCTCGGGATCCCTCAGGAGGAATTAAGTGGCTAAAAGAGTACAGAAGTCCTGACGTCACTCGTTCGTCCCCTGGTTCGTAAAGTAATTTCTCTATGGAGAATAACGTTGGGTCATCATAGAATCGTCTCATATAAGAAAAAAAATAAACAAACTGTCTCGGAGAAATTGTCAGGGAAGAGGCTCTGTATCGTTTATGATAGTCACTCATATTTGATACAGTCTATTATTGGCGAAAATTTTACTAATTCGGCGGAAGTAACATTAGCGTTTTCTCACCGTCGGTTGATGGTTCATATCCATAAGAGTAAAAGCGCCGGGATCATTTGTTTATTTTTGGAACACAGTTCTTATTTGACGCGATATTAAACACCCCGTCTATGGGAATTCAGGGGGGAAAAAACGCGACCCAGGTAGGATCTGTAAATTACGTCAGACTTCGGTGCTCTATGTTGCTCAGGAGAGGAAAGTCTGGAACTCTCTGCTGGAACTGTTGCCCCCGCGACCCGACTCCGGATAAGCGGTTGAAGATGGATGGATGGAAGTGATATTAACTACTTTTGTTTGCATTCGTTTTAGTGTTGTTGTTTTTATTGCTTCATATTCTTTGGACATCTGCCTGCGTTCTGTCCTAATTGTTTTACATAAAGCGCACAAATGCTGCTTGACAAATTGGCCCAAAGCGTGACTGTAGACTCTATGAGTCATAATCATCAGCCAAATGGAGACGGAAGCACGAGCTGCCTTAAAGCTCTTCGTCCTAAAGGACACTGTTTCTCAGCCTCCGGTCCGGGGGCCCACCAGGGGTCCAAATGTGACTCTTACGGGGTCGGTAACTCTGAGAGGGCACGAGATGGAACCAAATGGACCCGTAAGGGTCCATTTGGTTCCATGTCCATTTGGTTCCATCTCGTGCCCTCTCAGAGTTAAATTAAGACTGAGGATTTTAACTAATAATGGAACCACAATCTATACTGTAATATCCTCAGTGCTCATTTAACTTTGAGAGTTACTCCCGGAGTTACAGACCCGTAAGGGTCCATTTGGACCGCTGGTGGTCCCCGGACGAGACGTTGAGAACCAGTGCTAAAGGAGATATACATAGCGACTGGCTGAGATATACACGATAGACACTGTCCTAGATATATATATATAGAGAGAGAGAGAGAGAGAGAGAGAGAGAGAGAGAGAGAGAGAGAGAGAGAGAGAGAGAGAGAGAGAGAGAGAGAGAGAGAGAGAGAGAGAGAGAGAGAGAGAGAGAGAGAGAGAGAGAGAGAGAGAGAGAGAGAGAGAGAGAGAGAGAGAGAGAGAGAGAGATACTGTATAGGCAGGAGGCACAGGGACAAATACAAGGGAAGGAGAGAGCAACAAATGGGAGAGAGAGAGAGAGAGAGAGAGAGAGAGAGAGAGAGAGAGAGAGAGAGAGAGAGAGCAACCCACTTACTTTGATGGACTTTCCCTCATTTATAACGCCATACATGGCAGACAAGACGATGCATAATAAAAAACATCTACGTGAATGAAAAGCCTGCTGTGATCAATGCCCCACACACACACACACACACACACACACACACACACACACACACACACACACACACACACACACACACACACACACACACACACACACACACACACACACACACACACACACACACACACACACACACACACACACACACACAATTAGTAGTGTGGGCTGGATGAGATCAACATAATTCATAATAGGCATGGAAATCACTCTAGCAATATTAATTTGAATATTTGGAGATGCTCTCTTATCACACAGTAAACAATTAAGCGTCCAATTCAAGCACGAATGACTGAGATGCTTGTCAATCTTTGGCCATGTCGAAAAGAGACGGTTACGGATTTAGTCACGGACAAAACTCTAGACAAACAAACAACACAAGAGAGGGAAAAGAACAGACGAGAGGGAGGGATAGAAAGAAACTGTAGAAAGAGCCAAATTAAGAAAGAAAGAGAGTGTGAGTGATAAGGAGAGAGATGGGTGAGAGAGAGAGTTAGAAAGAGAGAGAGAGAGAGAGAGAGAGAGAGAGAGAGAGAGAGAGAGAGAGAGAATAAAATGCAATTCCCAGGCCTCAGACAGAATCAACCAATCAGGCTAATTGAAAGACTGTCTCTTCCTGGTTGTGAGTCGTGACTGAGGGTTTTCTGACCAGGGGTCTGTGAGCGTGTGTGTGTGTGTGTGGGGGGGGGGGTGTGGGGGGGGGGTGTGTGGGTGTGTGTGTGAGTGAGAGTGTGTGCCAAAGGCCTGACGCAGCAATCTAGTTCTCTCTCTCGCTCTCCTCATCCACTTTGTAAATGTAATTAAATCATTCTCAGTGAGAACATTGCCAGGCCCATTGGACTGCATTAGGGCCATATTAATATTGGGCCTGACACACACACACACACACACACACGCACGCACGCACACGCACACAAGGTAAATGCGTAACACACCGTCAGGTAGATCTACTCTGTGCACTCAATGACACATGCATATATAAACACACACAAACACAAACCTAGGCACCCACATAATATACTTCCGCATATCACACACACACACACACACACACACACACACACACACACACACACACACACACACACACACACACACACACACACACACACACACACACACACACACACACACACACACACACACACACACACACACACACACGATGATCTATGGGTGTCTGGGGAGAGACAACCATTGAGTGGGATATTAAATAGAGACGGAGAGCTGTTAGTATAAATCACTGTTCTGTGTGTGTGTGTGTGTGTGTGTGTGTGTGTGTGTGTGTGTGTGTGTGTGTGTGTGTGTGTGTGTGTGACAGCAGTGTAGTTTACATTCTCGCTAATGCCTATGGCAGGTGAGCCTGTTAGCTGCACAACTTCGTCAACTGGCATTAACTTTTGTGCCAGGGACCCCATACAGGATTTGTGTTGTTAAAATGTTTAAACAAATATTGAAAATGTTTCAAAAATTGTTCAAGATTTGTTTTATCCTGACAACACACACAATTTGATTTCATAATTTGAAAAAACTAAACAGCGTAACTCTCCTTAAACACTGGTGTCCCTATTTTCAGCATGAAAAGTCGTTACAGTCTTTAAAGGCAAAGGTAGACATGGTCTTTTTATATAGACAGACAGACAGACAGACAGACAGACAGACAGACAGACAGACAGACAGAGATACAGAGATATGTGGAGATATAGATACCGATTTCCCACTCCCACTCACACTCACTTCCTCTGTGATACAATGGCAAGTTTGAAGTCTATCGGTCAGACAGTTTTCGAGACATGCAAGGGACAGACAGACACGCTATATTTCTACAATACGGACCTGACCCCAAACCAAAATGAAACAACTCCAGTTTCCTTGTAACATGTACTGTAGCAGCACACAGTACAATACTTTTACTGAGGTGTTGTGTGCATTTTTTTTTATGTGGCACAGTATTTTACTGTATGTCTTCAAGGAATCCTACGTAACAGACCAAAATCAATTTCAAATATAGCTGCAAGCAGCGATAATACGGGGCCAGGAGAGAGAAAGAGAAATGATAATTCCTTTAACAGGTAAGTTCATGAAAGTCCTTGCGGTCTTGTTTCCAATGAGGGCCTGTGAGCAATTAGGGGTTAAGAGTCTTGCTCAGGGACAAATTTCATTTCATCGACACATTTGCTGACCTGGCCTGGAATCGTACCTGGGTCAACCAGAGCCTCTGGCTCCCTAGGCGGGCTCACTAACCACTCAGCTATGGCCGACCCTCAGAGAGAGAGAGAAAGAGAGAGAGAGAGAGAGAGAGAGAGAGAGAGAGACATGGAAACGGAATAGATTGAAGATAGAAACGGAATAGATTGAAGAGAGAGAGAGAGCCATGGAAACGGAATAGATTGAGTCATGTTTTTTGCAATTCAACTTAAATGAGTCTGCATCAAGTGAGGCTTGAACCGGCAACCTTGCGATCGCGAGGCACTCTTAGGTAGCTGCAACACTACCTATAGTGCTATAGCTTTGTCCAGGCTGATATTGTCTGTTGAGGATCACAAACTCTTGCCTTCTGTCATGACCCAAGCCCCTGTTTCACTAACACAAAGATCACTCGTTCACAAACCATTTACCAATGAAGAAATTGTACATCTCCTCAGAACCAAAACTAGTGAAAGTAGCCGATCTACAAGCTCACAAACCATTAAAAGTTGTCAGATTGTACATCGGCTATTTTCACAATGAAGTATGTTATACATTGAAAAAACACTCTCATTGCTATCTGAAAAGTTGTGAGATTGTAGATCAGCTATTTTCACAATGAAGTATGTAAAAAACACTCAATTAAGTATTTCATGTTATCTTTAACAATTGCAAATGTATTCATTGATAGTCATGTTGTGTGAAATGCAACTTAGATGAAGTCTGCACCAAGTGAGGCTTGAACCTGTGACCTTGAGGTTGTGAGACATACACTTAAGCGGGACGCTATTGGACCAACAGACAAACCTCTGAAAAAAGAGATCACACTGATCATGCAGTTTCACGCAAATAGCTGAAAAATCCTGGGTTTAAGTGTTTTTCAAACTGCTCAAGATTGCGGACAATCTAAGGGCGGTGCTTACTGGTCAACGTGATAGATGTGTTCCTCATTAGTCAAGGCACATGTGTAAGCAGGTCTAATGGCTGTCGGCCAAACGAGGCATGACTTTTGCCTGTTTAAAGTTTCAATTTTCAAAAAATTGCTATAGCGCAATTTGACCAATTGGAGTAAGATTGGTTTCAGTGATATTTGGAATGGCCCTTTACATTTCTGCAAAGTTTCAAAGAATAGTAAGTCTGCATGTATGTGTTAGGGGCAGATGAATAATTGTCATAAAACTGCAATATTCATTGGCTCATTTAAGCTTCATTGTTTCACTTATGGAAAATATTTTGCATACGTTTGTCGGCATAGGTCCAAAGTTCATGTGTAAAACGTTTCGTGCAGATTGCTCAAAAATCCCAGGAGGAGATAGGTTTTAACTGCTTTTTACTGCTTTTCATATAATTCGAAATGGTGGGAGATCTAAAGGTCAGAGGTCAAAAGTCAAACAGTGAAAGTTGTTAGGCATGAGGAGACGCATGTGTGCATCAAAGTTTCATGGCTGTAGGTCAAACAGGGCATGAGTTGTACCTGTTCAAAGTTGGCATTTTCAACTGAGTGCTATAGTGCCACCTTTTGACGAAAGATTGTGAGATTTATTTTTTGATCGTTTTTCATGACCATCTATCATATGGCCGAGTTTCATAAAAAGCGACTGCACGGTTCAGCCAGAACTGCCAAAAACGGCAGAAGAAGACGAAGACGAAGAAGAAGAAGAAGAAGAAGAAGAAGAAGAAATGGAATAATGCCAATAACAAAACGGGTCCATGCTGGAAGCCTGGCCCCGTAATCTAATACTGCCTCATCGCAGGGAATAGTTAATTGCGTTTTACAACAGACTTTGCGGACCAAAGAAGAGGAGGTGCAAGATGCCAGAACAATAACATTTTAAGAGTATTACATTTCTGCATCAGGACCTACAGTATCACATATAGACCTCATAAACAACGTTAGACTCTCTACGTCGTCATCAGACGTTAGACACTTAACGTAAAACAAGCAAACACATGTGTCAAATGACCATGGAACTCAGGATAGGATTCTTTCTACTACCTAGTGGTATGCAGCAAGAACGTTGTGAGTCTAGCGACACCGGACGTGTGTGTTCTTGTTCTTCCTTTCTTTTGGTGAGGCGTTCAAACATCAGGTCTCACATACAGAGCACTGTCCGTGGTTCTGAACTCTGACACCCTTGATAAACTTGAAGTTACAACAGCCCTGTTTGAATACTGGACAAGTTGAACTTAACCACTTAAGCCATATATTACATTTCTTTGTATGATGGTGTGAGGGCGGCGATCTGCAAGCTCACAACGAGTCGCATCGTGACACGCTGTGAGCATGTAGATCTGCTATTCTTACACATTTCAAAACATGTTCAGCTATAATCCAAAGTTTCTTGAGCCATGAAAAAAGGCAGGACTTTGATGCCGACATTTTAAAATCAAAATCAAGTCACAGAAGACAGAAATACACCTTTTATTCAGTTATGTTCAAATGTGCTGAAATATAACCTGGGGGTGATCAGATGAGAACGGGTGAAAATTCGGGGACAGGGGATTATGGGGGGCGGGGCTGTAGTCAGTCATGTGGCACTGGTGGGCGTGGCCTCCAGTAGATTACAGTCAGTGTCAATGAAAGTCAAAACTCGACTCAATTTATATTCATGAAGTCAACCATCTGTCCAACTCTCACCTATATAATGACATGCCCAAAAACAGGGACACCAGGTTGAAAGTGGTTAAAATCATAAAGTAGCCTGAAGCTAAGACTCCTATATAATGCTTGTCATTTTTACACTTTGAGTGCATCGACACGGGCAACCCAAGGGCAGAGAGAGAGACATGCGAGACGGAAGTCAAACTCAAGTCGTCGTGCTCACACAAGGAGCATATGGTCCGTGCACAAACTGACTGACTGAGCCGCCAGGCACCCCCCTATAACGCTTGTTGGGATGTCATAACACAGGCCGTAATCCCCAAACAGTCCCAGAGCTCTACACAAACACACAGTTAAGAGGCACAGGAAAACAAGCCAAGCCTAAAACAACTCCATAAAAAGGAGAAAATAAAGAGTTACGGTATACCCTCACTACCCCGTAACCCGCCGTGATTACAGGTTCCAACACGGTAAAAAAAAACGGCTTTTGTAAGCAAAGCTGAAACCCCCCCCCATCACACTCCACTAAACAAGCAGATGTCAGGTTGTGTGTTTACCATCACTGACTGGAGTACAGCTCTTACACCTCAGGGGATGAAGGCACTTTAGATGATATGCTTTTTTTTGGGTGGGATTTAATAAATCTGCTTATTAATGTGAAAAGTTATAACTTTTTTTTAACGATATGAGTCCCCAAATATCTGTGAGTGTGTGCGTGTGTGAGTGCGTTAAAGTAATTAGTCCCTCACCTCAAATTACTTTATAAAAAAGCTGTGTAGGTGTGTGTGTGTGTGCGTGCGGACTCACACAGGCGTGCGGAAAAGTAATTACTTTATTTAAAAGCTGTGTAGTGTGTGTGTGTGTGTGTGTGTGTGTGCAGAGAGCGGATGACTGCTGTGCTGTACAGTTGGACAAATAACTGCGCATGTTTGTATAAATTAAGCAGCCGCTGTCTTTTGTCTGCTATTTCCATGATAGCTTATTGACTCTATTGGCTCTATTGTATTTCATTCACTGGAGATGCCCATTCACCTTGCGTGTGTGTGTGTGTGTGTGTGTGTGTGTGTACATGCGTGCGTATGGGTGTGTCTTGGTAATATCCTGTTCCAATTAAGACGTCAGTGACATCAGCAGCATAAGGGCCATTCATTGTTTCTGTATGTCCAAAACCATTCCTTGTTTTTATTATTGTTTTAAAAACATTAAAAAAATGCAAAAGTAGCCGATCTACAAGCTTACGACGCAACACGTTGTGAGCTTGTAGGTCGGCTATTTTCACTACTTGTGAGACACTCAAGTATGATGAAGTGCATTCATTTACAATAAATAGTTATCTCTCACTCTCTCTCTATCACTCTCTCCCTTTCCACCTCTCCCTTTTCTGTCCATCCCACACTCACTCTCAGTCTCTTTTCGTCTCTTAATAATTTGCCATATCTCTCTGTCTCTCTCCCCCATCCCTCAGCCCATCCCTTCTCTCTCGATGCGCTCTCTGTTAGAGCACGGCTACCTGTTCCCACTGTGACTTTAATTATTACTTCAGGCTATGGCTGTGACGAAGTTAATGTGTAGAGAGAGAACATTGTTATCTACAGCAAACATCGGATCACTATGTCACACTGTACAGACAACAGACAGGCAACAAGCCAAGGAATCGGGTATCAGGGGTTACCCAAACTATGCACCGTTTCGGTAGCACGTCAATTACCACATGATGATGGCTTATTCATGCTATGCAGGCAAACAACTACATGTGCGGTGTTAGTGGAGAGTGTTAGAGCTAGGGGCCTAGCTACCTCTGACTGCTCCAGCGGAGCTGCTCAGTGGCCAACAGGCTGTGGTTGTACTGGTCAGCTCCCAGGTTTGAATGTGTCAGACGTTTGAGAACCTCTGCATTATAGTTTTGGATACAAGCGATATATGGAGTGTGATAATCAATATCGGACTTATGTGTTAAAATGTCTGATGTTTTTTAATCCTTAATTTTTTTTGGAAAGTTTAATAACTGGTTCAGCGGTTATTTGTCATATTCTGACATCAGGCTACTGTACAGCAACAGCAGCAAATCCATTTTAAGAAGTTAAAAAGTACACCGACCGACCTAAGACTATCAGTGACAGGAAGAGAGGTGGGTGAGAGGGAGGGGCCGGGAGAAAATAATAAAGCAGACGGGATGAACTGTGTGCGTGTGCGTGCGTGTGTGAGTGTGTGTTACAACAAGTGCCTTTGTTCCAGGTGCAGTTCAAACACAGGTGAACCTCTCCTCAGGTCAGGTGTGTGAATAGCTTTGGTTTACATAGCTCTCACTCTATTGTCACAACAGGTGCCTGTGGCCATATAGGGAAAGATTAAAAAAGAAAAACTAATTCAGATGATAGAAACATAAATAAAGGCTTATGGAGCACAGGTGTTCTCGGGCAATCAGGAAAGGCTCAAACTAGAAAGATAAAAAGAAATATCTGAGATTGTACCCTTACGGGTCCATTTGGTTACAGTTGTGAAATCTCAGAGTTAAATTTACCCTGAGGATTTTACAGTGTAGATTGGAGTCCAAGAGACAAAAAAAAAGACCAAATGAGTGTCCGTGGCATAAAACATTGGTTCTCAAAGTGGTGTCCGGGGACCCCCAGGGGTCCTTGAGGGAGTTCCAGGGGGTCCCCAGCTAAATGATAGATAGTTAGGAACCAAATGGACCCTTATGGGTCTGTAACTCAAATTAATTTTACAACATAAATTGGGGTCCCAGAGATGGAAATGCCATTAAATGGGGGTCCGTAGCCTAATGCATGTCAAACTGGGGGTCCTTGAAATGAAAATGGTTGAAAATCACTGCTAGAGCCGTAAAAATCTTCTCTTATGGGGGTCCCTGACATATCTTTTCAAATGGGGGTCCGTTTAATAAGTGTCAATTTGGGGGTCCTTGGCATGAAAAAGTTTGAAAACCACTGGCCTAAACCATATGAAAACTGGGGGTCCTTAAAATAAAAACAAGTTGAGAAACTCTGCACTACAGCTAGCCGAGGACATCGTCCGCATGGAGATAAGAGATTAGCCACTTAGCTGTACGGAGTTCACAATGGACTGTCTGTATCTCAGTTGGTTTGTCTATATTGACTTCCTGATTAACAACAGACTGTTGACACCATTGATCAGATTAGCATGTGTGTACAGGATATCGACAGGACTAATGCGGGCGGAGGCCTACAGTACAGCACTGCGATGGTCGTCAAATGATCTCACAATACAGACCACGTTTTGCACTTATAAGACAGACACTCTCCCCCAACCTAAGTACAACAGCCCTTTGACTTCAAAATACATGAAAAAGTTGGAAATTCTAGGAATGTTGGGGGGGGGGAACAGTACCTTGCAGTAGTTATAATGTGGCATTCAGATGAACAATAAATATGTTAAATTAGTTATTTGAGTGGCTCTCAAATTTCTTTTTATTTTCAAGGACCCCCAAAACTCTCAGAGTTACAGCCTGTAAGGGCCAATTTGGAATCCCCTCAAGGCACCCTGAGGGTCGCTGGACCCCACTTTGAGGACCACTGTGTTGTATACATTTAGGAAAGATCAGTTAAATTTGGCCCAGACCCCCACTTGTCCCATACTCAAGGCTATGATGTCAGGAGTGGAAGTAGTCCAACCAGGCACCTATAAGCTCCATCCTACTATAATTCTAGTAACCTCTGTGCGTTTGTAGTGGAGGTGAAGCTACCCGGTTCTCCTCACTGGCTGGACCAATTGCTCTGATTTTGCACACAGCCATTGACCATTACCATCTGAACGCAACTGTGAAGCCCGTTTTTCAATTTCATCAAATCTCAGCTTCTTATTAGCGTTTATGTGTCAAACAATGTCGCCATGGTTACGGGCCTGCCCAGCTATGGGACGAACTGCCTCCCGGGTTGCCAGATCATGTGCGCATATCCCCCCACGGATGCGCTGCGCCGACCGGGTATGGTCTAGTATAAATAAATACGAGGATACTTATATCATAAATATCTCTGCTGTCCGGCAGAAACCAGCCAACTCCAAAATGTTCATTTTTCGGGAAATGACAAAAACAAAACAAAAAGTGGAGGTAGGAGGTTTTGTTCATCATTGATAAGAACAGCTAAATGGACCTCCATGCTCACAATGAGGTTGGAGGTCAAAAGGGGGTGGAGCCTGGAGTCAGCAAAAACAGCTAACTCCACCCCCCCTTTGGTGGACTTAGCTGGTTTAGCAGAAAGTTTGAGGATCCAATGGAGTTAGCTGGCTTTGTCAGAAGCACGTTTTAATACTTTCCATTGGTTCAATATTTTCTTTATCAACACACAGACGTAAAGGGTGATCAATAGCACTGATTTATGGGGGAAAATGGAGTTAGCTGGTTTCTGCCGAACAGCAACGATTATACATTTACTTTCATGTTTTACAGTAGATAGGGTTCCAGAGCATTGCAAATATCTGGTTTTGAAAGCTAGACATTTACAATATACCGTACACATGTACAGTATAGGCCAATATATGGTAGTAGTATAATGAATGTGTACGCACAACAACAGTACTCTGTCCACTCATGATGGTGCTGTGATTCTTCTATTCCATTCTGCTGCTGTACATGTACACTTTGTACAGTTGTACACTTTCCATATCTTTCATTTTTTCAATTTTAAGTCATTTCCATATCATTATTTTCAAAAAGCACATTGTTGTCTAGATATGGCTTAGTACGCAAAATATCTGCAGTTGTTCCTTATCTGTTGCCATAGCTTTTAACCTCCAACATCAAACATCATCACAAAACACTTCACGTACAGTACCTGCCTGGAGGCCAGCGATAGAAGAGGTTGTACACAGAAATATCCTCTGTGTTTATTAACCACTTGGACCCCAGCATCCCTATTCTGGGGGGAATATTCGCCAAAAATAGCCATTGCAGATTAACCCATTAAGACCGGGAAGGGAACGCATCTGTGTCATTTTAAGATTTCTTTGACTATTTTTTTTTAAATCGTGAAAATCTTTTAATGTTTTAATTTTTTTAAAGCGAACATTTGTAAATGTTGTTTCAGGGACTCCCTAGAAGCAAAGATTTGAGTTACAAATGTTCGCTTTAAAAAATATATATTCAAAGATTTGCTCACATTTTAAAATAACAGATCTACAAGCAATAGCAGATCTTGTAGATCTGCTATTTTTGAATAGCCAAATAAATCTAACCGTATCTTCATATAATTGGTCCTCCTTGATTGATTGAATATTGTATTAGACAGATATGTAAAAACAGCACGAGTACAGTCAAACACTTTGTATAAAAGGATAACATCAAAAAAGTCCTTGCAGTCCCGTTTCCATTGGGGTCCTAGGTATTCAATTCATCAACATATAAAATAGCACCTTCATAAATAATACCTTAATAAATAAAACCTTAATCAACCTTAATGCTCATTATAAGATGGCACCATCATCGGTACACAGTTTTGGCCATTTCAAACAATATTTAATTTCCAACTTATTTCATAAGCGTCTTGCTCATGCATGGACACCTTTGACACATTGCCAGGACTCAAACCCGGGACCTTCTGCTTCCCAGGCATGCTCTCTACCCATTCAGCTATGGCCGCACTCGCTCAATTATATGAAGTTAAGGTTGACAATGGGTGAAGTGCTCCTTTAACATAGAGTACTCTACCATACAGATTGGTTAAAGTAATGTTGTATTCATTAAAATAAGGCTTTAAATGAAGGCAGCTTGAACCAGGCTGTGTGTGGGCATCAGATAAAGGACAGACTAATGATAGGGTACGTAAAGGACAAGCCAGGAGCTTAATGAAGTAAAGAGAGGGGTGTTCTCTTAATGAGGCGATTATAGCCGACCAGCCACACATGGGAACCACTCGTGCGTTGAGTGGGGGCTTTAAACATTCACACACATTCTGATGGGATATCCTCCCGTTTACCACGCGAACACACACGCTGCAGTGTGCACGCACATGCATGTGCACGCATACACAATGAGCACGTTCTACGGCACACAGCACGCTAAAAAGGCATGTATGTACACACTTAGGGAACTCATGCATCGCACACAGGCACAGGCACTGCACACCCACACAGCAGCTTAAAACAGTAGAGATCATTACCTTCAAACCCCCAAAACACACATACGGTACGCACGTGCGCGCACACACACACACACACACACACACACACACACACACACACACACACACACACACACACACACACACACACACACACACACACACACACACACACACACACACACACACACACACACACACTGAACATGAGTAGCTGAGCTTTAAGGACAGTGGACAATAAATGGGCTGTTGAACATCGCACATCTGTGACACTGTACCTGCTGCTGCCACAGTATTACTGATGCATACACAGCAAAATGTTAATTTGTGTTAATTTGCGGGTCCATTTGGTTGCATTTACACACTCACAGTTACTAATGGATGAATTAACACTGAGAATTAAGACTGTGTACAACCTCATTGTTCTACCGCCATGGATAACTGAAGACAATGTATTATTACCCCGTTTCCAGCGATGCTGAAGATTGTGAACATTAATAATCTTCAGTCATATTTGCTTCCTGAGATATGACATGCAGCCGTGTAAAAGGAAATGTAGCAGAAAGATTAGCGAGAGAGAGAGAGACACTGGGTTGACGCGTGCGTAACAAAGGCTGTCAGTCAGACTCAATTACAATGACTTTAGTGAGACGTGAAGGCCCGGAAACAAATAGAACACGACAATCAAACATTAGGATAACATATTCTACGTTAACAATGAACCACAGAATGCTCTGAGAAACCCTGATGGCAAAAGGTGGCTGAGCACGTATTCTGTGTCTGCTTCAAACTCGTCTAAAATATTAACCACCAAATATTTAACCTGGCGTCCCTGCTGGTATTATACTATAGCCAGACATACGGTACAAGCCACATAACTCTTCCACAATCTTCGGAAGCTAGAGTCTGTACTTCCGGACTCTATATCTGAAGCTGTCATCTGTTTGTCATTTCTGTTCATGGAAAAAGACATCCGCTTTATCTGCGGATTTTCAGCGCTTCTGATGTACAGCCTCTGTATTTGAGAATTGCGTGAGCAGTCTGTCTCAACTCAAGAGACTAGCATTATACAGTTATTATGAAAGGAAATCATAAAATAAGATGATATACAGTATATTTTTCAACATACACCAAAGTATATAGGGGTTAAGTGGTTAAAAAACTGTTTGTTCTTTGTTCTGATGGTGTTTTGGTGATGGTGATTCTTCTTTTTGACTACTGTAGTGTAGATACTCCTTTTTTAAACTCTGTATCTGTACTTAAACTGCCTGAATTTCCCCTGCGGTATCAATATAGGTCTATTTATCTATCTATCCATCTATCTATCTGTCTATCTATCTACTGCAGGTACCTTTGTTCACTATAGGAGCAGTTGAAACATTAGCAGCACCTGGAGATAGAGAGCGTGTCTCTCAATCACTCAAACCTGGGTCTCTGGTGTGTGATTACTGACCAGAAAACACTAACACTCTAACCACAAGCCTACCTCTCTGCCCACTGAACTAATGTCACACATAGAGCTATAAACACTGTGCTTGATGTTTTGAGGAGGGTCTAGAGAGCTATTTTCCAACGCTGCGGGCCGCGGTGGCTGATGGACTCGTTCACTCTATTTCGGTGGCTAAAAATAATGTTTGAAGGAACTCTACCAATGGCTCCTCATCCACACCGTCTGGTGGAGTAGATAGATACCCTTTCACAGTGGAAATTAGCAGTACAAAAGGTACCAGAAGTGGGTAAGTGGCTGGTGGTGTTGTTAACATTCCACACTGTTTGTCTGTTTGTGTGCGTTTACGGTTCATGTGTGTGTGTGTGTGTGTTCATAATGGAAATGCTAATCAACACAAAGCAGAATTTCAGCCATTGAAAGCCAGATCAATAAGACACACAGCATTGGCATGGAGCCAGCTCTCAACATTATTGATCTTATCAAACCTCCTTCTGCTTTCTTCTAGACATCTGTCCCTCTCTCTCTCTCTCTCTCTCTCTCTCTCTCTCTCTCTCTCTCTCTCTCTCTCTCTCTCTCTCTCTCTCTCTCTCTCTCTCTCTCTCTCTCTCTCTCTCTCTCTCTCTCTCTCTCTCTCTCTCTCTCTCTCTCTCTCTCTTAATTTATTAGCACAATGTATATAAAAAGAAACATACATATTCATAAATAAACAGCTTTTGAGCAAGATAAATGTTAACAGGCTTATTTGAAAGCCTTTACTTAATGAAATAGATCATTAAGTAACATCAGTTAAGTTCAATAAGAACAATACAAAATCATTTGGACTTGGACTTGGGCTTGGACTGCATAGAAACGAAAAAAAGCAAAAGCAAAGAAACGACAGAGTGAAATGTGATGAGTAAAAATGTAATTTACTTAAACATACAGTATAGATGAGATAAGATATTTTTTTAATTGTTTCCTGAAGGTTGGCAAGGAAGGTGACGACTTTAGTGATTTTATCTAGAGAGTTCTACAACCGAGGGCCTCTATATTTGATGATAAATCTCGCTTTATCCCCTATGCACGTATATCTCTTCTACATCACTCTCTCTATCCCCTATCTCTGTCTCCTATGTCTCCCCTATAGTCTCTCCCTGCATTCTTCTCTCCTATATTTTCCTACCTGCTTTCCTCACCTACTCTCTCCATCACCCCCCATCCCTGTATCCTCTATCATTCCTGGATAGGCTCCAGTATATCCAAAATTCAGCTGCCAGAGTTCTCACCCGCACCAAGCCTTGGCAGCACATCACCCCTACCCGTAAACAACTGCACTGGCTTCATATTCAATTCCGCATCCATTACAAACTCCTCCTTCTCACCTACAAAATGTCAAAACGCCCTCGCTCCACAGTACTGTACCTCTCAAGCCTACTCCATAAACCGACCCTGTCACGGACCCTGTGGTCCACAGACTTGGAGCTCCTCTCTGTCCCCAAGGCAAACAAGCGAACCTTCGGGGACAGAGCCTTCAGTGTGGCAGCCCCCACCCTGTGGAATTCCCTCCCAATAGGGATTCGCCATGCTCCAACACTGGACTCTTCTAAAGCTGCCTTGAAAAGACACCTATTCTCTCAGGCTTATGGCAAATAGTTGTTTGTTGTTTTGTTTGTTCATTTGCCTGTTAGTTGTTCATTGTTTTTGATGTAAAGCGTCCTTGGGTTTATGAAAGGCGCTATATAAATTCAAGCTTCAATTTTTGAAATTCAATTATTATTATTCCCTACCTCAGACACTTCTCCCTTCTGGCTCCCAAACTGTGGAACAAACTGCTATATGTTCTTGGTTTGCCAATGATCCTAGATTACTGAGGCACTACACATATTATCGTCACTGCCGGGTAGAAACCTCATATCTCCATATTTAAACTTTTTTAGGATTTCGTTTTTTGTAAATGAATGCCCTACACATCATCGTACAAGAGGTACCTAGAAAAAAGCTGATCTATTCGTGAGCTTGCAGATCTGCTATTGTGAAAGTGATTACGTTGGTCTGTGTGTTTCATAAACGTTGCGCCGACGAAAAGTATTCACAAGATCTTGTGACTAAATAATAACTACAGCGGATCCAATGGAACACAGGTTATTTCTTTTTTTTCCATTTCTTGAAAACTAACGGTTTTGGACATACAAGGTTTCCACTGACAACGACGATCATGTTTCTTGATTAGTCTCTTCTTACTGCAACTCTCTCTCTCTCTCTCTCTCTCTCTCTCTCTCTCTCTCTCTCTCTCTCTCTCTCTCTCTCTCTCTCTCTCTCTCTCTCTCTCTCTCTCTCTCTCTCTCTCTCTCTCTCTCTCTCTCTCTCTCTCTCTCTCTCTCTCTCTCTCTCTCTCTCTCTCTCTCTCAGTCAATTTAACTCTTAACTGAGAGTGTACAAATGGAACCAAACGGACCCGTAAGGGTCCGTTTGGTTCCATTTGTACACTCTCAGAGCCATAGCGGATACATTAACAGGAGGACACAGACGGACAGATACACAACATAAAATCCAGTGTTAATTTAACTCGGCACCCATGTTTGTAAACTTAGATTTGCAGTGCAGTGAGATAGATACAGAACAGATGCACAGAACTATCGATTCCATCTGTTACCACTACCACGTATACGACCTAACGTATACTACACTGAATATCAGCAACATTCTCTCTCTATTTCTCGCACACACACACACACACACACACACACACACACACACACACGCACCCACACACAGACACAGACACACACACACACACACACCAAACCAAGTTTTACTCTTATGTACCTGTACACAAGATGTAACAATAAAGTACAACCTTGAACCCCCACACACACACACACACACACACACACACACACACACACACACACACACCAAACCAAGTTTTACTCTTATGTACCTGTACACAAGATGTAACAATAAAGTACAACCTTGAACACACACACACACACACACACGCACACACACACACACACACACACACACACGCACACACACACACACGCAGGACGTTGCCACACATGAGTGGATAAAACAGCCGCAACAACAAAATTATCAGAAAGACAGAAAGAGAGATGGGGGGGGGGGGTTAGAAAGTGGAGCGGCCGGATGGGGGGGGCTTGTAGACAGAGCAATGGGGGGGGGGGGGGGGTACAGAAGGACACTAGAATTCCAGAGAGAGAGAGAGAGGGAGAGAGAGAGCACATTATCCTAAGATAAAACTGAAGCAGTCTTGCTTGAAATTACCGACTTGAATTATGCCAGCCTTCACAAGATGATGAAAGATCCAATGCTTTCACATGTATCACCTCTCTGGTATATGTCCCTACCTCTTTTCCACTCTGTCTCACACACGCACGCACGCTCGCACGTACACACACCCACCCACGCGCACGCACGCACACACACACACACACACACACACACACACACACTCGCACACACGCACGGTCTTAATATAATCATCACACTGTTGTACAGTTACATTAACCGTGATCATCATTAGATGACAACACATAATAACATTCAGTAATTGATTGAACAATAATAATGATGTATTATTACCTGACAGTGAAGTCGTAGGAACAGGATGCCAGCACTGTCTGACTGAAGGGAGAAAACTGGAAAAAACACAAGACAAAACTATGAGGATGAAGAAGGAATATTAAAATTGCCTAAAGCAGTAGTAGTAGTGCGAGGCGTTGTAAGCTTGTAGATCGGCTATTTTTGGCTAAAGTTCTCCTCAGAAAAGAGATGCTAGGGTTCAAGTGGTTAAGGTAAAAACAAATCATATCACACAAAGATTTGGCGGACCCCCTGTAGTAACTCTGAGGACCCCCTGTTGAAGACCCCTGGCCTAAAGGGTAGACGGTGGACGTCACAAACGTAACATCCGTTCTTTCGAGGTGCACCGTTGCTCCAATCCGTACAAACACTGTTCAAGGGTCTGGGGGGCCATAGGGGCCCCTGGTGTCCACACAAATCAATCAACAATCCACAAAAAACTTGAGAATAGTTACATAAAAACTAATTTGCACACAGCAGTGTCACAGCAGCGTTTAACAGTTCAAATGTGTCACATGATAACTCGGTGACCATTACTGAAGCACAGCGTTAGTTCATGCAGGACACGGAAGTCTTGCACGCCTCAGCTGTAATCAGCTGTGAGTCAGCTGATGTTGAACATCAGCTTTCTATTCCCCATTCACAGCGCTGCTGGTCATTACATCACACATTCATACTCCAATCACAGCTCACGCATTAGCAAAGAGGTTCCTTTAAATATGGCTTTGTACTCACTAGGTCTCTCCTGGTCTTGCTGACTGATTCATTTCTGATAGCTACCTCCTCCACCACCCCAGCCTCCACCTTTTTAGAGTCTGGCATAGGTTCAAATACTTATGACTATCATTTATATCTGCTAATTCAAACTAATATGTCAATGTATTGCTTATTGTTTGATATTGTATCCCTAGTTTTGCTTAGCATTCCCTGATTTTGCTTAGCACGCTGCTTCGGAAAAAATCAGGGAATATCTCCAAGAGCGGAGCCTTTAACGCCAAGCTTAACTGTATTTCATTTGTGGCAATAAATGGTTAAATCTAATTTGATTTTGTTGTTGAGTGAACTCTGATCAGCGCAATATAGGACTGTATTGGATTCATCCAGTTCATGAATATTACGAAATGTCACAAGCAAAAGTGATAACAGCTGACTTGCTCAACACAACCTAGACTGTGGAGATCATAGGAGAGTACAGTGGTGTAAAGTAACTAAGTAAACTTACTCAAGTACTGTACTTAAGTACACTTTTGAGGATTTTTTTACTTTACTGGAGTATTTCCCATTTTCAATACTTTTACTTCTACTCCACTATACATCTCAGAGGCAAATATTGTACTTTTAGTCCACAACAATTATTTGCTAGCTTTATGTACAAGTTACTTTGCAGATTTAGATTATCACAAAACATATAACAACTTATATATTTCGGCCATTTGAAAATAGCAGATCTACAAGCTCACAATGCGACACATTGTGAGCTTGTAGATCTGCTATTTTCAAAAGATTTGTATACATTTTAAAATTGTGAAATGGGACATTCTGCACAATGAGTACTTTTACTTATAAGTATATTTCGATGCCAATACTTTTGTACTTTTACTCAAGTAAATTGTGATTAGCGGACTTTTACTTGTAACAGAGTATTTCTTCACTGCTTTATTGATACTTTTACTTTCAGTACAAAATGGGAGTACTTTTTCCACCACTGTGAGAGCAACACTCTCTCTGCAGCCTTTCTCTGGATGCAATGACAAATGAGCTTCATTTGAGGTTTCTGTTATAGGTGACAAATGACAGAATGCCCTTCGCCTGCATGCAGCTCCAACATAATGCAACTGCACCACCAAACCTCACTGCTCCGTGCAACTTCAGGTCCATTCTGAAAACCTACTGTATGGTCTAAGGCAGGGGTTCCCAAAGTTGGGGTCGCGACCCTGTTTGGGGTCGCGGGACACTGACGGTGGGGCCGCGAAATTATTTTGGGTCATAAAAAAAATAAAATGGATTTACATAATGGATGAAATATACTCTAAAAATGATTACAAATAGTACATTTTACCATTTTAATACATTACAAATGCACACCGAACGTGCACGTTTATGTGCATAAATTACCTCAAGGGTTAGGTGGGGTCGTGAGTCAATGGCCGCATTATTTTGGGGTCGCGGGCTGAAAAGTTTGGGAACCCATGGTCTAAAGCAGGGGTCTTCAATGTTTTTCAGGCCAAGGACCCCTTATCTGAGAGAAAGAGATGAAGCAGGAAAATGTTTTCTTTTTCGCTTTTCACACAGAACCAGGAGATAACGCGCTCCAAAGATTTACTGCTCCATTCACGTCCTGGTTAAAGTATTAGGGAAATATTCGGAATCTCGGCTCCTGTGTTTTGCTATGTATTTTTGAGCGAAACACGCTATTTTCAACTGGGTATAACAATCTAACGAGAATCGCGATGACATTATTTTTTTCTCACGTGATTAGCAACCATCAGGGGATCGATCATACTGGAGATATATATTCTGTGACTACTTGAAAAGGTAAGAACATCGCAAAATCCTGACAGTCTGGGCTTTTTGGCCTATTTAGTGAATGGCAGTGAATGAGTTAATGTGGATAAAAAATATATAATAATAATTTATATGTATTTGGCCGCAGACCCCCATCTGAAAATCATTTGTGCCAGGGATCCCCATAAGAGATTTGTCAACATCTCAACAGCCAAAAACACATCAATAGGCTCTATTCACAGCAGCCATATAGTGAAGACATTCACAGGTGTTACCAAAGATACTAATGAAGGCACTGTTCCAATCTGGTCAAACAGAGTCAGGGTGCTGATATTGTGCATGTTGGCTCACTGGAAACACTCTGCTACACCAGTGGGTCTACAGTTGGGGTCCAGGGACCCTCATGGGCTTCCAAATGGCCTCTTGCAGGTGTGTAACTCTGAGAGTGTACAAATGGAACCAAATGGACCCGTAAGGGTCCATTTGGTTCCATTTGTACACTCTCAGAGTTATGGGGGTCGTGGAAACCACTGTGCTAGACTAAATGGAACAGAGCCTTCATTAGTATCATTGGTAACACCTGTGAAGGAAGTGATAATATGGCTGCTGTGCATAGAACCTATTTGGGGCTTCTCTGAATGGAAATGTTATAAAGCCACTGGCCTATAGCAACAGATGTCAGAAACAATGTGACGTTTGATACTAAGGGAAAAACGAGTAATAGCGGCTTCCTGGGAATCGTAAAAAAGGTCCCCGGTTCCATCCCCGGGCTCCTCCAGGCTTTGTGTTGCCTGGTTAAAGTGTCCTTGAGCAAAACACTTAACCCCCAGCTGCTCCCCTGTGTGCGCTCACTGGAAGCAAGCCGGTGCTGGGTCAATGCAGGGAAGTCATTTACCCCCGGGGATCACTATAAATACCCTTTCTACAAATACCCTTTAACAAAAAAAAAAGGACCTGGATGCACTAGAAAGAGAGGGGAATTAAGGGAACTGTTTTTCTTTGTGGAATAAATCGTTTAACAACAATCTTGTGTCATTTCAGTCTTGACATCCAATCATAAATATTGATCATGAAGCAGTACACTCAAGGCTGTGCAATACCGAGAGATATTCAGTCCCTATAGTCTTTAAGTCTATTTATATGCCATGTTTTTATTGTTGATATGGAATGCACACGATACCTACACCACTATTTCCACCTACTGGTGGCCTATACACTACGCACACCTGACCAGGCCAGGAGAAGAGGGCCTGGTTGGAGGTTAGGTCATGTTTATCTTTTATATCATATTTGTATCCAATGTTTACACGTGTTACTACTTATTCTGCACTTGTTCTCTATCATCATTAACTGTGTCTTTGTTTCTCCTTACTTCGGTGCTGCTGTGACTGAATTGTCCTCTGGATCAATAAAAGACGGACCGACGGACAGATGGGCGGACGGACGTTGTATAGTATATAGACCAGTGGTTTTCATGCCAAGGATCCCTAAATTGATATACAGTTGGCCGCGGACCCCCATCTGAAAAAAGTTTTGTGCCAGGGACCCCCAGAAGAGAAGATTTGTGTTGAAAAATGCAAAATTCTACAAAATTCTTCAAACACCAGGGGCCCTGAAAATGTTCAAAAATAGCAGATATGCAAGCTCGCAGCGCAGCACGAAGTGGCGCGCTGTGAGCTTGTATATCTGCTATTTTTGAATAGCCAACGCATACGATATGGATAAAGGGGTGAACATGTATTAACACCTTTTTCTTGGGGACCCCCTGGAACCCCCTCAAGGACCACTGGTTGAGAACCACTGGTATAGACTGACTGACTGACTGACTGTCTGTCTGTACACCAGTGCCAATATCTCATGCTACTGTGTAGCACAACCTCAAGTATATTATTGCTTAATCATACATCATTCTGTGTCCTGCACTGAGTACAAACTCAACAACCACACATTGTATCAGCAGCACATAGAGAGCAGCTTTTAGTGCTACTCAAACATAATATGGTGACTCAGCACATTTCAACGTACCATTTCTATGTTATCATACTCCCCTGCTTATTCTGGATTCACTCGTTATGTACAGAAACTGTAACTTTTCAGGAAATGGAAAAGATAATCTGATTTCCAATGGATCCAGGTAGTTATTATTTATCATATCGTGTTAATACTTTGCATTGGTTAAATATTTGTATAACCAGGGGTGCACATAACTGGTGCGCAGGTGCGCATGCGCACCCAAAATAAAAAATGCGCACCACATCAGGCGACGCGAGGCGCTTTTGCGCACCAACAGCTGGGACAGGAATTTCCAAGCTTTTATTTTTTAGCAAAACTAAAAAATAAAAGCCTGGAGATCGAGGCTAGGAATTTACTTCCTGAAGCCACACTCACACAATCACTCTAAAGCACCCGTCGGCCCCATGTACAGCCATTAGGCACAGGGGGAGAGATATGACTCGCGTCGCCTCGCATCGCCTCGCATTGCCTCGCTGCGTGCACGCAGCCAGCAGCGGCTGTTAGAGGCACTCGTCACCGATGATGAACGCACCGTAATGGTGCAAAATATGCCGTGAACGTCCCAATCTGGCGGATAAAATCAGCGCAGCAGCACAGGGCACCAACCTTGGGGGCTTTATCTAACAGCGTGAGAAAAAAAAACGGCGAAAATCGGCGGAATTTAGAAGCAGAGTGTCCTTTTTTTCTCCCACCACCGTGCTGAACCCCCCCCCCCCCCCGTTGACAAAACTGTCCGGGCTGAACCCCCCCCCCCCCCCCCCCCCTTTTGACAAAACGGGACGGGCGCCATGCGCACCAAGTCACATGTCCAGGTGCTCTTCTGCGTACCAGACCTAAAAAGTTATGTGCACCCCTGTGTATAACCCACAGACAGTGGGTTTCAGTTTCAAAAATAGGGGGACATTGTTCTACAAGCTCTTGAGCTTGTAAATGGGCTATTTTTGCTACTTTTACGCAACATTGTCATACAAGGAAGCATACAACAGGACATTAATTTATGGGGGGGGGACATAAAAGGATGAAATATGGATATAAAGTGTGTAGCAAATAATCCTGAAGGGGGCGTCAACAAGTGTCATTTGGCGGACATCTTGGTGGGGATACAGGTTTGACTTAACATTGACCCCCACCAGTATGTCTGTAGCTACTATGCCACGCCCTCCGTGGTGATGACACGTTGCCAAGCACTATAGGGATTCTACCTGAAAGTGACAAGCAAAAGGCAGTGAATCAGGCAATACAGTGAGGACAGGGGTAAAAGCAAGAGTGAAGAAGTATAGGTCTTGAGCTGTGCTTTAAAGCTATCGACAGAGGCTGCCTGTCTTAGGTGTAATGGGAGTTTATTCCACGCTGTCGGTCCGTAGAAGCAGAATGCCGCTTCACCGTATTTTTTACATGTCATTGTAGGCACCTCGAGCAGGTCAGCACTTGAAGACCTGAGGGGCCAGTTTGGAACATATCTCTCTAGGCAGTCATAGAGGTAGGAAGGTGCCAGACCATTTAGAGCTTTATAAACTAGTAAAATCATTTTAAAATCAATCCTAAAAACAACCGGGAGCCAGTGTAGTGAAGCTAGAACTGGAGTAATTATGTTCTCTCATCCTAGTTTTAGTTAAAACTCTGGCTGCCGCATTTTGAACAAGTTGTAATCTGTCAGTTGTTTTCTTTGGCAGGCCAGAGTAGAGTGCATTGCAGTAATCAAGCCGAGAGAAAACAAAAGCGTGGATCAACGTTTTTGCATCGTCCAACGACAGATAGGCTCTAATTCGCGCAATATTTCTAAGATGAAAGAAAGCAATCTTGGTAACATGATTAATATGCCGTATGATTCCTTTTACTAGCTTGTATTATGTATTAGCCTACAACTACATATTACGAGTTATATCGTCTCTGTCGGGTGGATTCAAATTCAAAAACAGCGAAAGTAGCAAAACGGACAAATGGTTCCATTTGTACACTCTCAGAGTTATGGGGGTCGTGGAAACCACTGTGCTACACTAAATGGAACAGAGCCTTCATTAGTATCATTGGTAACAGCTGTGAAGGAAGTGATAATATGGCTGCTGTGCATAGAGCCTATTACAAACTGTTCCTGGGGGACCCCCATGGAACCCCCTCGTCGAGGACCCCTGGGGAGGTCCCCGGACCCTACTTTTACAAACCTGCACAGTAAAAAGTGTCGAAGAGTAGAAACCCTCTTATCTGAAATGAAATCATTACTTTTGTCGAAATGCATGAACATCATGTTCAAGGTCGTCGTGAGCTACTACTGGCACAGGGGTGAGAGCTGAAAAGAGGCTGATGCATTTCGTTATGCATTACGTCAAGTAGCAACTCTCTCTCTATATCTCTCTCTCTCTGCCAGCAGCGTGTGTAAGGTTGACAGCTCCTGAACCTCTACAAGAGAGTGTGGCACAAAATGAATGTGATCCCATTATGGTGTAACATTACTTTCAAGTAGTGCAGTAGGTGGGCAAGGCGTTCAGTCCGCTTGCCGTCTCTGACTGTGCTATGCAGTGGTGGACAGTAACTAAAGTACATTTACTCGAGTACAGTATTTAACCCATTAAGACCGGCGGGAACGCATCTGTCATTTTCAAGATCTCTTCGGGCTATTTTTTTTTTAATCGTGAAAGTTTGTGCAAATCTTTGAATATCTATATTTTTTAAGCGAACATTTTGTAACTCAAAACTTTGCTTCGGGGGGATTCTACAAATGTCTTTTAATCCTATCAGTTTTTTGAAAAAACTTATGTTGCTATAATCAGTGGTTCTTAAACTTTTTTCTTGTCAAGAACCACCCAAAATGATATGTTTTTAGCCGCGGACCCCCAGCTCAAAATATGTTGTTCCAGGGACCCCCCAGAAGCAAAGATTTGAGTTACATATGTTTGCTTTAAAAATATATATATATTGAAAGTTTTGCACAAATTTTCACACTTTTTAAAAAAAAAATAGCAGATCTACAAGCTCATAGCGCAGCACTCGGTGCCGCACTATGAGCTTGTATATCTGCTATTTTTGAATAGCCAAAGAAATCTTAAAATGACACAGATGCATGCCCGGTCTTAATGGGTTAAGCACATGTTTTTGAGAATTTGTACTTGACTTGAGTATTTGTACTTTTTGAATGCTGTTATGACTATCACTCCACAATATTTCAAAGGCCAATGTTGTACTTTTGACGCCACTACATAAAAAAAGGACATTATGAATTAACCACTTAAAGGGGAAATCCACCCATTTTCAATATTTAACTATGTCATTAATATAGCATAAAGGAGTTGTGTGGAAATAAGAAAAAAGTTCCCCCCTTTCTGTGTTGCCTTGAACTGGAGGATTGATTGTGGGTTTAACATTGCAAATTACAACATGATGAGTCATCACGTTGTAATTTGCAATGTTAAACTCACAATCAATCCTCCAGTTCAAGGCAAAAAGAAAAGGGGGGAACTTTTTTCTTATTTCCACACAACTCCTTTATGCTATATTAATGACATAGTTAAATATTGAAAATGGGTGGATTTCCCCTTTAAGCCCTATTTCAAATATAGTGAATTTATCGCACTGCGACACAGGATCTTGTACTGTAGATCTGCTATTTTCACTATCATTGATTTTCTTTTCTTCGGGGAAAATCGTTAAATTGTTTGGGAAAATGTGAAAATGTTAACACAGCAATGCATTGACATTAAAGGAAAATTGACTAATTTGTACTTTTGAATACTTAAGTATTTTTTTTTTAAAGCAAGTAGTCCAGTACTTTTAACTCAAGTACATATCTGAGAGAGCAACAAAATATCATATTTAACCAGGAGCACGTACACTTTGACTTAAGTACTGTACTGGAGTACTTTGTCCACCACTGCCCACTATGATGACTATGATTATTTCAAGTAGGACAACAGGTGGGCAGACGTTCCGTCCCTTTGCCTCCTCTGTGCTATGCAGACAGAAGCTTGATTTATACCTTTTACGTATTTATTTAACAGGGACAGTGGTGTAAAGTAACTAAGTGCATGTACTCAAGTACTGTACTTACTGTAAGTACAATTTTGGAGGTATATTTACTTTACTGGGGTATTTCCAGATATACTTGCAGATATAAATATACATAAGTTATAAAAACATGAAACCGTTGCATTGTGTATGGGGTTTATGGCCGAGGCTAATTTGCGACCCAAGTCCCATGGTTAGGCCTTTCTATGCAAATATCTACCTAGTAAAAATAATACAAAATAATCAATTACATATAGGACAAAAAGGAATCGTAAAACGGTGTTGCTTGCCGGATATAACCAATCTGCGAGCTCACAACACGCTAAAACAGGGGGTCCAGGACCCCTAGGGGGTCCTCAGAGTTAATACAGGGGGTCCGCCAAATCTTTGTGTGATATATATACGTGTATATATTTTTTTTACATTAACCACTTGAACCCTAGCATCCCTTTTCTGAGGAGAACTTGAGCCAAAAAAAGCAGATCTACAAGCTCACAACGCCTCGCACTGCGAGGCGTTGTGAGCTTGTAGATCGGCTATTTTTGGCAAAGGGTTATGGGTGTAGAGGGAAAAAAAGAGCAGCAAAAGTTTATCTGAAACACAATTTTACACAATATAGAGGGGGTCCCTGCTTCATCTCTCTCTCAGCTAGGGGGTCCTTGGCCTGAAAACGTTGAAGACCCCTGCACCAACATCTTTCTGTCTTCCAAGCCAGTGAGTCCTTGAGGAGTTACAGGTCTGTAACTCATAGAGTGTACAAATGGAACCAAATTGACCCGTAAGAGGTAGGTTTTTATAGTGCAGATTGTTAGGGTCCGTGGGGTCCTTGGCCTCATGCTATTATCAAACTGGGGGTCCTTGACATTAAAAGTTTTTTTTAGAGACACTGTTCTTAAACGTCTCTCTCTACAGTGGGTGTCCTCCTGTCCTATACTGTATGTCTTCTTGCTTGTCTAGCCCATTACGACCTGGAACGCATCTGTGTCACTTTTTGATTTGAGCTAAAAAGCATTATTTTACAGTTTGGCTATTCAAAAATAGCAGATATACAAGCTCCTAGTGCGGCACCGAGTGCCGCGCTATGAGCTTGTAGATCTGCTTTTTTTTTTAAATCATGAAATATATATTGAAAAATTCAAATTTGATTTGATTTTTTTTCTTTTTTTTGGCGGACATTTGTAAACTCAAATCTTTGCTTCTAGGGGTTCCTGGAACTAAATATTTTACAAATGTTTGCTTTAAGAAATATATAATTCCATGATTTTTCAAAAATAGTAGATCTACAAGCTCATAGCGCGGCACTCGGTGCCGCACTATGAGCTTGTAGATCTGCTATTTTACATGGATCAATTCCCATGTATTACTTTCTCTTACAGTCACTCCATCTCACACTCTCTTTCATTCTCCCTCTCATCTCGTCTGTATTTTGTCTCTATTCTTCTATGTCGTTCGTCCCTCTCTCCTTGCTCTTTGCTGATGTCTCCCCTCCACTCTCTACAGTAAATCTATACAAGGCGACAGATGTGCAAACACTAGCACACACGCACGCGCACGCACGCACACACACACACACACACACACACACACACACAATGAAACTGTCACAATGAATTCTTCTCTT
This sequence comes from Gymnoscopelus microlampas, assembly GCF_963454915.1. NCBI lineage: Eukaryota > Metazoa > Chordata > Actinopteri > Myctophiformes > Myctophidae > Gymnoscopelus > Gymnoscopelus microlampas. The sequence continues at coordinate 9,734,606 of NC_139953.1, forward strand.
TATGAACCGGGCAGTGATCGATTGGCCAGGTCTGGAGTAGGAGACAAGCGCTTATTGATTGGTGATGTCCTCCAGGCCTAAAAACACCTGGCGCGTAAAGCTAGTGTCAGCAAGAGGGGTCAGTGCACTGTCTGTGTGTGTGTGTGTGTGTGTGTGTGTGTGTGTGTGTGTGTGTGTGTGTGTGTGTGTGTGTGTGTGTGTGTGTGTGTGTGTGTGTGTAAAACAGCTAACCCAGCCAACACCTCTACCGATAGGCATTAAAGCTGGCTGTCCATGGAGTGCAGTTCATTTTATAATTGCCAACAATCAGTGGACAAAGTGGATGTGTCAGTATGCCCCCCATGGTGTAATCTCCCCAACCCTGTACAGGGCTACCGGGTGACATTGTATTAGCCTCAAACACAAAATGTGCTGTCTTGTATGATAGGAGGAGTGGAGGGAACCGGTGGTACCGTTAAAACAAAAACGGACACACCCCCAGTGTTCACCATAGCATCGGAACCCCTGCGCAGTGGTGGAAAAAGGAATTCAATGTTTTACTTAAGTAAAAGCATCAATACTGCAATGTAGAAGTACTCTGTTACAAGTAAAAGTTCGGAAATAAAATTTACTTGAGTAAAAGTACAAAAGTATTGGTATCAAAATGTACTTAAAGGACCAAAAGTAAAAGTACTAAAATGTTTGAAAATAGCAGATCTACAAGCTCACAACGCGTCGCATCACGACGCGTTGTGAGCTTGTAGATCGGCTATTTTCAAATAGCCTAAGTATAGAATAAGGCTAAAGTGGTCAATGTATGTTTTATAATGTAATAATCTATATCCAGAAAGTAACTAGTAACTAAAGTGTTCAAATAATTGTAGTGGAGTAAAAGTACAATATTTGCCTCTGAGATGTAGTGGAGTAGAAGTAAAAGTATAGACAATTGGAAATACTCCAGTTAAGTAAAAGTACCTCAACATTGTACTTAAGTACAGTACTTGAGTAAACGTACTGAGTTACTTTACACCACTGCCCCTGCGTGTATACGCTCTCCATGAGACATACAACTACCTTGGACATGAGATCAACATCGCAGGAGAATGGAAGGAGCAGGTCAACAACATCCTGTCTGATTTTACATCTCGGCTGGACCCGATTGACAAGATGTCCACTGCCTCCGACTATGAAGTTGGAAGCTGTCGGACAAGTGGCGCTCTCTAAAATTCAACACCTGTTCTTCAATGTCCACATCCAACAGAAAGTACTGTGTGAGATGAACAACAATACAGTGAGCCTAGTGCAAAATATGGTTTGGACTCAACTCACACAGCACACATCATCATCTATCATCCACAGTGGGAGGGAGGGGGTGCCAAACGTGGAATGGATAATACACCAGCATGAGGATTTCCCACCTCCTGAAAATGCTCAACGACGGCGACAAGGATGTTAGGGAGCTGGCTCGATCCTCCAGAGCCCCACTTTCTTGGATTCAGGAGGAAACCCAGTGGGAAACTTGGGGTCTGGTCAGATGGGCCAGATCTGAACGACCTCTGTACCCGCACTGGAGTGTCCCTGGAGTGGGTGCGGTCCGACTCTGGGACTGTGAGGGTCTCAGAGGACATTATAACTGACCCCCTCATCCAGGTCAGGGCAACGGTCACCTATGATGGTCACAGTCACCTAGTGTTAACAGGTGCCAGACAAGTCATGGATCTACACAAACATCAACAACAACAACAACACTGGACTGGACTAAAACTCCAAGGGAAACTTGCATGTCTTCCCTATGCTGATTACTCTGTCGCACGCTCTTTTCTTAAGAACACCGCACTCAATGAGGACCTCACCACATTCACAGTTAAAGCCAGACTACAAGTCCTTCCCACCAGACTCAATCTTGTTCCTGCAGCACTCAGGTTCCTATTTGCTTGCACCACACCACAGCTCACTGAAACACTGTCGCACATCTTGGATGGCTGCTATGCATACAAAAGGGATGTACATAGCACATCACGACAGAATAGCGGAACTCATAGCGAAGGACATATCAAAATATCATGCATCTACAGTGAGACTGTACAAACATTCCCGTGTCACTTCATCCATGTTCCATCTCTGTGATAGTCTCGCGTGGCCAGACTGTTGCCTCCCACAATTTTCAAATGTTTCCGGTCATACAGTCTGGGACTCGGAAGCTCTGATCATGATTAGAATATAAACCGGATATGAAGCCTCCTCCCCACTTCCGTTTCGTCTTTACAGTCGCGCAAATTTATCTTAATATAAATACAAATCATCTAAGTATATTTAGCTTGCTGCTTAGCAGAAATGGAAATAAAATAATAAGAGACAAAAGATATTTTAAAAGATATTTTCGTGAACGGAAGTGCCAGCTTCCTCTCTCGGATTTCGGGAGTTGTAGTTCCAGACTCTATACTCTATATACTGTAGCATTCAGAGATTGTGGAATAGTTGTCTGGCTACGCGAGACTATCTCTGTGATAACCCAGACATCTTTACATCTTTGACAGCTAATGCACCAGATTGTTGTGGTTAGGGGTGTGCCGAAATATCGTCCCACGATATATCGCGATACGTTTTCGTGACGATATGTATCGTTTTGGGGGGGAAAAAAATCGTTTTGAAATTATTATTTTTTTAAAAAACATTTTACAATCATTATAATCAGGCATGCAAACAGCCCCGAGGTGAAAAGGGTGACAAAATGTTTTTTTTTTTTGGTCAGGTGTCACACTATTGCCCTATTTGGATTGAAAACGGCTATTGTAGCTGAAAAGCTACAAGTTTGCATGTCTGAATAATGCAAAAACAGAATTATTTGTTTGCATTTACTTTTTTCCTCCCCCATATATTTTCATAATAAAAAAAGTGCGTATCGTATCGTATCAATATCGTATCGAAGTTGTGAGCCAAATATCGTATCGTATCGTTTGGTGAAATTAGTGTATCGGCACACCCCTAGTTGTGGTTGATGAAGAGTCCAGAGAATCTTTTATGACCATGGTCATTAAATACCAACCATTCCAACATACCATCTCAGAGCTAGGTTATAGGTGCAGAGACTGCAGACTATTTGTTTTTATATTTGGCAGCCTAGGAAATACCCACAGACTGGTTGTTAGAGGGTTTCAACAACTTGGGATGCCCAAAAAAGGAGGCAAAAAGGCTGGCAAAGTATTGTGCTGTCTCTGCTATAATTGGCAGCCGCCATATAATGGTGGAGACGGCGTTACTTCTACCCATAGAGTACTGAGTGGCGTGCTTATTGTATCATGGAGACATATGCCACGATTTTGTGAATGTAACCTTACTGCACCTATAATATTTGTGTCCCTGTATGTTTTCTCCTTTATGTGGACATAAATAAATGGTTAAAATGTGTGTGTACTCGTATCACTATCCTTGAGGGCCAGATGTCCCCCCCAAGTATAGTAGAATGTTCCCAGACCTCACAACAGAAATGGTTGTTTTATGGTAAAAAAAAAAAAATACTTTTAAAGATAGGTTTACAATTATGAAAGGATTCAGGTTAATTGGTGTTAGGGGTAGGATTAGACATTTAGAGGTCAGCTTTAGGGGTTCGAGTTATGCCTGATTTATACTTGTACCATATCTATCACTGGTTAATAAAACGTTGTGAGCTTATAGATCTGTTATTTGTCGGGTACTTACGGCTATTTTCGATGCTGGCCTAAAAAAAAATGTCCTCACAAGCATAGTAATACAAACGTGTGTGTGTGTATGTGTTGACCACTATAGATTTCTTCTCATGCAGTGTGTGTTTAATGCAGTCCGAGAGAATGACAGCTGTGTGGGAGTCACTCAGATACACCCCAATTACCCTGATTTAACAGCAATCACTTCACACTAACCACATTGTCACATGGTACATACTGTGTGTGTGTGTGTGTGTGTGTGTGTGTGTGTGTGTGTGTGTGTGTGTGTGTGTGTGTGTGTGTGTGTGTGTGTGTGTCAGGCCTTGTTAGTCCCACGTAACACGGGACAGATGTGTGTGTGTGTGTGTGTGTGTGTGTGTGTGTGTGTGTGTGTGTGTGTGTGTCACGTACACACACACACACACGACTTTGTGTGTAAGTCTCTATTACGCACACGGTTGTGACTGCGTGTGCCTGTGTGCGTATGTCTGCGTCTGGTGTTGTTATGTCCATTTCAGCGGCTGGTTTTGATGCTGTCAGGCTGTGTGTGTTGTGTCTCCGTGCAACAGGACACCACACCACAGCACAGGACAGACCAGGGGCATCTGTGTGTGTGTGTGTGTGTGTGTGTGTGTGTGTGTGTGTGTGTGTGTGTGTGTGTGTGTGTGTGTGTGTGTGTGTGTGTGTGTGTGTGTGTGTGTGTGTGTGTGTGTGTGTGTGTGTGTGTTACATTAGGTTAGGTTAGGTTAGGTATCCATTCAATAGCTGAAAACAGAAGATCCACAAGCACACAACATGTCACGTCGCAATGCTTGAGATTGGCATGTACTTTGGCCATTTCCGCTGCCCCAGAATGGGGACACTAGGGTCACATGTGGTTAAACGCGACACTTTGCTTTAGATTTAGCACTCCTGTATGACATGCTGAACGAGTTAGCCCTGCTATCAGAATATTTTCAAAAAACGCACAACTTAAGTAGCCTATGCAGACAAACCAATCAAGCGTAGCATTCTGTTCATTTATTAATGGACTGGGAGAACCTCCAGGGACCAAAGTACTTTCAGCCGAACCTGCAGTGTCAGAAGGCAGGTTTTGGCACAGTTGTGCTGACAGACAACTCCAAAACACTTTCCATCAAGTGTCAACAGTTTCTCAGAAGTCTCAGCAATTATCTAAACCGTTGAATGGTCAACACTTGAAACCTTTAATGGACAAATTTGTTTATTTACAACAATGGTTCGTTTATTAGTTTGTAATGATAATTAAAAGATGAGTGTTAAAAAAACTCATTTATTGCTTTCTGTCGTTATAGCGATTTTTAACACACTGGGCGGGAGCATTCGAGTAATTTGTAAAAAAAATTAAGCTGTTTATTTTTGTCTCCACGAGGCCAAAGGCATGGAGGCCAAGACAGAACCTTCCATGGCCTAGTGAGGATGTGTGTGCAAAGTTTCACAGCAATCGGACGCTGCGTTCATGATTCGAGGCATTTTGTAAAAAACGGGCCACTCCTGCAAACGTTGGAAGCCAATCAGGATGGAATATGAAAAATACGACAGATCTGTCTTGATCACATGACTATAGAGGTAATGTGTACCGATTTGCGTGATGTTTGGACAAAATCTGTAGGAGTAATATCGAAAAACTTTTATCGGCCTCCTGGTGGCGCTATAACAGGCCGATGTGAACGATTTAGTGCAGAGGTTCTGCCCTGGCCTCCATGCCTTCGGCCTTGCGTAGACAAAAATAGACAGCTTATTGTGTAAAACATTTTACCAATTACCCGAATGGCCCCTCCCCCCCAGTTAAGAATCGCTATAACGACAGAAAGCAATAAATGATTTGGAGATTTGGAGAGATGGAAATACATGACGTCTGCGAAAGATTCAGGCGGCCTACTGTTAGAGCAATTAATGGATACAGGGATTTATAGAGAGCGATGGAATGAGGTTCCGGCCTTTATGCTGAAAGTCATTCCATGCAGCGCTGAAGAGTGTCGAAAGGGGATTCAGCCAGATTAATCTAATTATCACACAGACCCGCACACAGTTGCTGGTTGAACGGGTATCAGTCTTGATGTTCATCAAGTTACATACAGTACACGGGCCACCAAACCAGTGACATCCAAACCAAACCAGACATCCGACAGGATATGCGTCTGAATGCATGTGCATGTGTGCTTTTGTGCACATCATTAAAATAACGGATTGAAAATATATGTGCTGAAAACAAAACTAAAGCCTCTTGCACACAGAGTCCATTTCGCTCAGAAAAAACAAACAAACAGACAGCGGTAATTTAAAACAAACACACGCATCTCTATGACCTCTTGCACAGTGCACACCGAAATTGCCATCGTTTGAGTGGATGTGACTGTGTGTCATTTTTTCAATCACACCAATTTCGACTCCTGCATTTAGTTTTTTTGTTTTAAGGCTACAAAGATACATTGTATGCAATAAATGCAGCTTATTAACCACTTAAACCCCTATAAAATGTGTTGACTGGGGTCCTCCAGGGGTCTATACATTGCCCACTGTGTGTGTGTGTGTGTGTGTGTGTGTGTGTGTGTGTGTGTGTGTGTGTGTGTGTGTGTGTGTGTGTGTGTGTGTGTGTGTGTGTGTGTGTGTGTGCCTGCCTGCTGTCTGGAGTGAAAAACAGCGGACGACGAGACAGTGAGCGTCTCCGAGTCTGTGATCACTGACCCGTCAATCAACGTGCGACGGAACATCAAGCGCACTCCACCCCCTTCTAGCGTTGAGAGAGCAGCAGAGAGAGCAGCGCTGTTCTGGACTGCGGCTGCAAGGGAAACTTGCTTGTCTTCAGTCAGCTGATCACTCTGTGTCCCACTGTGTCCCACAGTTCTAAAAAAATGCAGCGATTGATGAGGATATTCTCATCTTCACGGTGAAAGCACGTCTCCAAGTGCTGCCAACCAAATTGAATCTGTCCATCTGGTATAGGCTCTATTCACAGCAGCCATATTATGAAGAAATTCACAGGTGTTACCAATGATACTAATGAAGGCTCTGTTCCATTCTGGTCAAACAGAGTCAGGGTGCTGATGTTGTGCATGTTGGCTCACTGGAAACACTCTGTTACAGCAGTGGGTCTAAAGTTGGGGTCCAGGGACCCTCATGGGCTTCCAAATGGTCCCTTACGGGTGTGTGAGAGTGTACAAATGGAACCAAATGGACGCGCAAGGGTCCATTTGGTTCCATTTGTACACTCTCAGAGTTATGGGGGTCGTGGAAACCACTGTGCTACACTAAATGGAACAGAGACTTCATTAGTATCATTGGTAACACCTGTGAAGGAAGTGATAATATGGCTGCTGTGCATAGAGCCTATTCCAATAAGCATGACTCTTAAGGTCTTTGCAGACAGGGTGCGATTTTCGCACGGAAAAAACGGACAATATCATTTTTTAAATGAACACATGGTTCTCAATGACCTCATGCACACCGGCTCCGAATTTACCGTGCGGCGATGCGATGCAGCGATGCGTTTTTTTCCCAATCGAACCCAGTTCGATTGGTACGTCTTTTCGCATGCGGTAAAAGCTGATTGACTAATCGTACCCTGTCTGCAAAGGCCTTTACTGTCTACACCATGGACGGCATCAGGTCATAGAGTATGCCAAACGGTTGTAATGTTTACTAAGGACTGTACATAGCCAGACATGACAGAATTGTTGCCATTATTACTAGGGATGTCCGATATTATCGGCCGATATTAGCATAAAAATTGATATCGGGAAAATATCGGTATCGTTTTTTGAGAAAAAAAAATGTTTTTTTTTGTTTTTTTTGGCTTAATAAATAAGTTACAGGAGTTCTTACTGTATATGGTGTGTGTGATATGAAATTTGAGCTTACCCTAATCACAATAATCCCCGCATATATCGGTATCGGTTGATATCGGTATCGGTAATTAAGAGTTGGACAATATCGGTATATCGGTTATCGGTAAAAAAGCCAATATCGGACAACCCTAATTATTACCAAAAATGTGTCACTTATGTTTGATTCCTCTGTTGTGATTTTTTTTTAATCGAGTGTGAAACCAGAAATAGTTTCAACGCAATGACCCCCATGTATTTGGAATTACATTGTGACTGACAAGGACAGCAGTGAGGTTTTCTTATTGGAAGTTGGCTGTACTTTTGACTCAAGTTTAGAGGAAGCCTTCCTTACTAAACAAGTAAAATACCAACCATTAGTACAAGCCATTACACCGTACATCTAGGCTATAAGTGTCAGCTCATTGCTTATATATTTTAAGGACCCCAGTGGAAACAAGCCACAGTGCTCTCTTGGGTTTAAAATCCTCTTAACATACCTTGTATTGAACTGTACTTCCCTGTGCTTGTCTTTGCAAACTGTTAATAAAGTATTCAATCAAATCAGCTCGGGCCATGTCCGCAGGCTGGTGGTGAAGAGCTTGAGGATTACAATGATAATGAATTTACTTATATAGCACATTTCCAGACAAGTCACAAAGTGCTTTACAGAGCAGAATAAAAAGAACAATCATGATAAAACTTTGGATAAAAGCTATTACAGACGATCAGAGAATAAAGCAAGTGGCACAAAATACAGATATACAGTAAAATTTAAGAAAAGGCCTTAGCATAGAGATACGTTTTCAGAAGAGTTTTAAAAGATGATACAGATTTTGCACGTCTTAGGGAGACAGGTAGGGCGTTCCAAAGCTTAGGGGCCCGGACTGCAAAAGCTCTTCCACCCTTTATGAGGCTGTCCAAGTGTCAAGCAAAGCAGCTCGCAAAATACAGCTCAATCTCCTCCATTATAGGCCAGTCGCTCTATTTCCAGGAGAAGGTGCTTCCTGTATCCATAATTTTCGTAGCATAGTAGCATAGTAGCTGAAACTCCACAAGATATTCCTCTACACTTATTTAGTGAGGCATGGATCCTCCCAGCCCCACCGCCCCCCGCTACTGCGAGGTGATAGGAAAACGCTGTTCGCGTGTATGACCTATGTTCACTGTGAATGTGCCCACATTTGTCGTTTTCCGTTTACATTCTGTAAACTTGTTTGGAGCCATGCACTGACGCACATGTTATTTCGAGTATGTATGGCATCAGAAGCAACGGGAAAATATTTGGGTCCTTGTGTGTGTGCATGCATGCGTGTACAGTACATGTACCTTGACTCTGCGGATGGCATAGGAGTGTCCCAGCAGTTTACAGACCGACTGTCTGACATTCCTCAGGTCCCAAACACACAGACTGCAGTCAACCGCTCCCGTTACTATAATGTTCTACAGAGAGAGAGACCACGACTAAAAAACATGTTCTACAGCAGTGGTTATCAAACTCTTTCACGTCAAGGACCCCCAAAATGATATGGCTGTGGACCCCCAACTCACACAAAAATATTTTGTGTAAGGGACCTCCAGAAGCAAAGATTTGAGTTAAAATGTTCACTTTAAAATAATATGTATATAAGATTTTCACGATTTTACGAAGAATAAAATATGGTTAAAGTGGTTAAAATTATTGTGACGCTATATTAACTCATTTTGCTGGGGACCCCCTGGCCTGTACCCCCCCCCAAGGACCCCTGGGGGTCCCCAAACCCCACTTTGAGAACCAATGTTCTACAGAGAGAGACACAGGAAAGACAAATATGAACTCTACAGTTGAGAGAGAGCTCCTCACTGAACTCTTAAACACATCTCACTCCACATAGTCAACTCCTCAGTGTTCATTTTAAGTTGAATTTTAACTGGATTTGAACCCGGTTGTCCTGCGCAGGTGCTGACATTTTTACCACTGAGCTAATAGAGCCTGCCTGCTTGGTCAGGGGAGAAATTCCATTTAGACCTTCAGGTCAAAATCTTTGTCAAACCAGGAACAGGATCGTGTCAAAGGTCATGTCAAACCTAGACAGAGGATCTAAATGTCTTAACACATTGAGTGCCATAAGCGGTCCGGACCGTTTTTGAGAGTCTGTGCGTTATGTGCCATAAACGGTCCAGACCGTTTTTGGCACATTTAAAAAAAAATATATGCTTCCCACGTGGGGAGCTCTAACGAAACTTTGGGATCATCCAAAGAGTCTCTAAGAAGGAGAGGCCGGATGTGGATCCATGTCAAAAATGCTTCCGGTTGTCCGCTCCAATGTTAACTCCTTGACTAAAAGCTTAATATCTCCATTTCTTTTTAACGTGGTGGAAGTGAGACGTTTTCGATCGGCGATCACTCTGCAATGGAGGATCGCGTTGGACATATTATTGTTCCAGGCGTAAGTCGGGACTCTCCGCCGTCTCGCACGCACGCTTTGTTTACATGCGCGTCCTCGACGGGGCTTCTACAGCACGAAACTATATCAACGTAAGTGGATGGAAGATATGCTGGCACTAGATGTACCCTATTTTAATAAACCTCTGGCACACAATGTGTTAATAGAAGAGACCAAATACAACCACCCCATAACATACATCATAAAATTGTATTCACAAAGAAAAGTTACATAATACAGCTTTAACAACTTTTATTGTACAAATGTAAGTACAAATGTAAGCTAATGGACCGGTACAGGTCCATTTGGATACATTTTGATTTGTTAATTACATTTGTAATTACCGTAACAGAGAAATCCTCAATATTCTACTATGCAGAAGAAAAACTGAAAAACAAAAAGGTGAAATACTGAACGTAAAACTTTTTGAGTTAAGATTTCAGGCGATGATGTTTACCTGGTCGTACTTGCACCAATCGCAGCTGAGGATCTCGGCTTTGTGAGCCGAGATTGCCAATCGGCACGCGGCACTCTTCACATCCCACACTCGAAGCGTTCCGTCACCTAGCGACATAAAAAATGCATCAGACGGGGAGTTTTTCTCCTTTATGTAACAAGATAGCACAACCTCATAGACCCTTGGTTCTCAAAGCGGGATACAAGCAGATCTACAAGCTCATAGCACGGCATCGAGTGCCGCGCTACGAGCTTGTAGATCTGCTAATTTTGAAAAATCTTGAAAATCTTTGCTTCTACCCCCAGAAGCAAAGATTTGTGTTAAAAATGTTCGCCTTTTGAACTGGCACAACATATTTTCAGGTGGGGGTCCACGGCCACAGACATGTCAATTTGGGGGTCCTTGGCAAAGTTTGAGAACCACTCCTTATTAGACCACATCACAGTGACATCATACAGGCATGTGCAGCACGCAGGTAACAGTACGTTGCAAATTAACTCGACCGCTCATCATAGGACACAATGGAAAATAAGTCACGGCACTCAAACATGACTGCAATGACTGAAATGGAATTCCATAAAGCTTTCGGCTGCAGTTTGCAAATCAGATCAAATCAGAATAACGCTTAGAACGGTGACCTTTCCTAATTTAAATATCTATCGTCTCTGTCAGGTGGAAACCTCATTACGTCCAAAACCGTTACTTTTCGGGGTTCAAATTCAAAACTAGCTACTTTTGTGTGACGCTGTAGTGCGTTAATATACAAAATCATATATTCCTTTCATGTGTGAGCGATTCCAAAATCGATAATACCCCACCCCCAATCCTTGATTAATTAGTTAATGATTAGTTGAGACTTACATGCAGCCTGCATGCATGCGTGCATTCTCAGTGTTTGTGCTGTATATCAATAATGAATCTACATTGCATTACACACAGACATATAGTTGTAACATCAAGGGGTCTTATTGGGATGCGATCTTATGTGTTGCACCCACATTCCCACTAGGCCAAGGAAGAAATGCCACCCTTTGGCCTGTTATAGCGCCACCAGCAGGTCTAATTTAGCAAAACACATTTTTAGAACAAAATGCCTCAAATCATGAATGCAGTGTCTGATTGCCGTGAAAGGCCTATGAAGAAATGGCACCCTTTTCACATTGGCCTATTATAGCGCCACCAGGAGGCCACAATAACGTACCTGACCTGGCGGAGACCTGTGCTCCGAGGAGCACTTTTTCTAGTTATATATTTTTTTGTTCCATCCAGTTTCAACAGTTTCTCAGAAGTCTCAGACCAAAAAATCTGTCTCTGAAACAAGAACTAAGTGAACCTTTTTTTAGTTTTTAGTTTTAGTTTTCTTTATATTTGTTTATTTGTATCTATTGCATATTGTCAACTGTAATATTCCTGTCATTTTGTTACCCGGGTTACGGAGGTAAATCAGCATTCTTGATAAATCCGGCATGTTCACGTCATAGATTATTTTTATGTGGATGTTCATTGATGTGCTCAAATCCCTACCAAATAAACTAATAATATTATGATGATGCAGACCCCTCCTGCACTTTTACTGAGGCCCTGTAAGCTGTTCTGTGTGTCAAGAGTGATGCTTATTGTTCTGCTTGAACGCACAGAGCACATGACTCACGGCGAAGACAACAAAGTTCATAATTTGGGCCCTAGGTTTTAGGAGCGCAGGTTCATTCAAGAGCATTCTGCAAAGAGAGAGGGGGGGGGGGGGGGGGGGGGAGTATGGGGAGAAATGCGAGAAAGAGGGAGAGAGATAGAGAGACTCTAAATGAATTCTAAATTAATCGGAGAGGAGAGACAGAGTGACAGTGTGACAGCAGATTGGGACCGAGCAAGGGTCGGCTTGGGACACTGAGTTTAACTGGGAACTCCCTCTAAACTTTGTTGACCGGGGTCCCCCAGGGGTCTGCACTTGCCGCCCCCCCCCCCCCCCTACACCAAATGTATTCACCAATTTTGTCAGAATGTTTGCCTATAATGATATGCCTCGAATAGGGACGTCAGGGACAGGGTTCATGTGGTTAAGCGTTCCCGTGCCCACAGTAGGGTATCTATACTCTCAAACTTTTTCATGTCAAGGACCCCTAGATTGATATGTATTAGGCCACGGACCCCCATCTGAAAAGGTTTTGTCCCAGGGACCCCCAGAAGAGAAGATTTGTGTAAATAAAGTAAATAAAATAATTAGCATAATTATTCAATATTTTCCAATACTTTCAATATATATTTTTAAATGTTCAAAAATAGCAGATCTACAAGCTTGCAGCGTGTCACGTCGTGCTGCGCTGTGAGCTTATATATCTGCTATTTTTGAATAGCCAACTTATACAATATGGATAAAGGGGTTTAATCTGATGGCTGTATGGGACCCCCTGGAACCCCCTAAGGACCCCTGGGGGTCCCCAGACCCCAATTTGAGAACCAATGCTCTAAGCCACTGGTTCTCAAGCTCGAGACCCAAAAGAGAAATCAGATGTTTGCCCGGGCTTTACAAGCTCACAAAGCATTGCGAAAAAGTGCTTTCTAATTTATGGAATTTATTTGATTTTCTTTAATTTATTCATGAAATCATTTTGAGAAAGAAAATTTGAATTTGTTTTTAATTCACAAAAGATTTTCATCTTTTTTGGAATGTTTAACAATAATTAAAAACAAAATGTAGGAAAGAAAATATGAAGGGATAGTAGACTTATCTATGGGCCACCATAAAAATGTGTCCGCGACCCACTGTTTGGGAAACACTGCTCTAAGCTGTGCAGCCATCTTCTTGCTCTGTGAGTCAAGTCAAAATGTTGTCGTCCTCACAAGTCCAGTAATACAAACATATATGTGTGTGTGTGTGTGTGTGTGTGTGTGTGTGTGTGTGTGTGTGTGTTCTTGAAGGGGCACAGGGTCTGCCAACAGACTGCGACACTCATCAAGCAGAACATTGAGACCTTTCTCTCCTCTCCCTCCCCTGCTCCCTCCTCTTCGCTTCATTTCCCTTATCCTCTCTGCCACCTTCTCTTCCCCTCCCCTCCCCTCCCCTCTCTCTCTCTTCCTCCCACTCAGTGATGGAAGAGGTACTCAGATTTTGTAATAATACTCTAAATCGGCAAAGTAACGAGTAACGAACGCTGTCAATAAATTTGACAGCGTTAGTAAGTAAAAAGTACAATATTTGCCTCTGTGATGTAGTACAGTAGATGTAAATGTTGTATAGGAGTATAAAGTATCAAAGTAACGTAAATGCCAAATATGAACTCAAGTACAAAGAAAAACATGTAAGTACAGTATTTGACGAAATGTACTTAGTTACTTTCAGTGCACCATTGCCCCCATTCCTCTCTCTCTTTCTCCATTTATTTCCTTCCTGTCATTCATACTCACTCTTCTTTTTGATTCTTTAGTCAAACCTGTGATTTTGCCTGTGTTTAGTGTGTCACCCAACACATCCTATTGCATACATATTTGATTGATTTTTATTCATTCAAGTGATTTAGATTTTTTTTTATTCAACCAATTCATGCCCAGCAGCCCTTTTGGGTTTACACGTAGATATAGAAACCTAGATACCTCATTGGCCTCTGCAGTTCGTTGGAGCGATCGGTTTCGTATGGTGGCCGCCATAAATTTTCCAGGGGGCACGGGCACTGGCCAATCACAGCGCGTTGACTACTGGCCAATCACAGCACGTATTTTCCAGGACTTGTCAGAATCCCGCCCCCACCTGCCTCTGATTGGCCTACCGAACGCCCCCTTCTGTGACGCACGCGGAAGTTTCCAGCTTGCCCCCCCCGGAAGCGGAAGCGTGCCCGCGATACAGACGCCTCAGAGCCAAAGGAAGCGTCTACCTTTATAATTATGTCTATGGGTTTACAGCATTTCTTTCCATTCTTACATCTAACAAAGCAGGGTACGCTTGACCACTTAAGCTCTATACCCGTATGACAAATAGTGAAAATGGCCGATCTACAAGTTCATAACGCGTTGCGATGAACATCTTTTTAACAATGTTATCAGTGGGCTTCACAACGATGTTAACATCTGTTAAACAGTGCAGTGGCACCGGACGAACGGTTCTGACATGTCGTGTTCTTGCCACAACAACAAGCCTCAGTTGTCCAAAAAAGCACCCATAACAGGTTGTTTTAGACCGGATGTCAAAAGTCCTCTCATTCACTCATTATCATCTTTCTCCTTGTAGCCTGTCTCTCTCTCTCTGTGTCTCCCGGTGTGCCGTTCGACTCAGACAGCAGTGATCATCCAGATAAATATCAAACAGTATGAATATAAGTTTGAAAATATGATCGGCACCAGTCGTCTGTGAGCAAATCGGGAGTCTTACAGATTGTATCTTTAAACCCCTCACACTGGAGGATAGTCTTGCCTGATATTTACTACGGATCCCCCTCCCCTCCCCCAATAGTCGGAGGGGTGTTTCCTGAAATATCCCTGATTATCTTGTAATGTGAGCGGAGCTTTATACAGGGCACAACTAGGTATAAATTAAGAATATTATTGTCTCCTCTCATCCCTCCTTCCTCTCATCCCTTCTTCCCTCTCATCTTTCATTTACTCTGATCCTTCCCTATCATCCTTGACTCGTTCTGTTCATTCTCTTACAGTTTAAACCGCACAATGCACGGGTCATCTTTCTCAGTCCGTCTACACAGCACATTCAGAAGTGTTCATTTAACTCTGACCGATAAGGGCCCATTGTTACGCTCTCTGAAGAGTTAAATGAACACTCCTGATTTTACTGTGTGCATAGTACTTCTTTGTCCTTGGCTATTTCTAATCTCATCTTCCGTGGCTCTTTTAATCTTCTCACTTTCCTCTTTCTGACGTGTGGGCGCGTGCGTGCGTGTGCGTGTGCGTGCGCGCGTGCGTGTGTGTGTGTCAGTGGGTTGTCGGTGGGTGGGGTAGGGATGTGTGGGTGTATGGGTGGGTGTGGCTGGGTGGGTGGAGATGGGTGTGTGTGGGTGGGTGCGTTTGTGTGTATCCTGAGAATTGAATTCAAGCTTTATTACATAGGTATGAATGCTGCTTCAGCAGGCTGCCAACACTTACACACACACACACACACTTTACTCCCCTACTCAGCCAATTTTAAACCTCTCTCAAAATGAAAGGCGCAGCCAACTTTAAATTGTTTTGACCCTTTGCACAAACAGGGACTCCCCTCTGACAGATTTCAGAACATCCACAGCCACACACACACACACACACACACACACACACACACACACACACACACACACACACACACACACACACACACACACACACACACACAAAGTGTGCGCACACAGAGATAACCCATTCAAGTCAAACTGACATTATTTCAGCACACAATACAGACAGAAAAGGTTCAGCAGGGCCACCTCAAGTTTGAGCGGCACTGCGCTGCACCAATCAATGAACAGAAGTATTGAAATCTGAATATAACACAGACCACAGCGCTTTCCGGCTCGTGAAAAGGCTCGCAATTAATCACCAGAATGGAATGCCGCGTCAGTGTGGTGCTAGGGTGGCTGGGCAGGCCAACTCAGAAATTAAATCTTTTTAAGATTTATCTCCAGCGGTCGGTGCAATTGAGTGAAGACAACCATCTCCTCAGCATCAGATTAGCTTGGCTGGGAATCCATCCGATGGTCTTTCCGCCTTACAACCAGGGACACAAAAAGTTTTACTGGGAAGTCCCTCTAAACTTTGTTCCTTTGTTCTAAACTTTGTTCCTCAACCCATTTTCATTTCAAGGACCCTCAGTTTGATGTGCGTTAGGCCACAGACCATTTGATACCATTTCTTTTATCTCCAGGACCCGTTTACAACAGTGCCAACGTCTCTTCAAAGCCATCGCTGCTTGCTTTCACTGCTGGCAGAATGAAGCCTTGGGTAGAATGTGGAAACCAAAATAAATAATATAGCTGCAAGCAGCGATAATACGGGGCCAGGAGAGAGAAAGAGAAATGATAATTCCTTTAACAGGTCAGTTCATGAAAGTCCTTGCGGTCTTGTTTCCAATGAGGGCCTGTGAGCAATTAGGGGTTAAGAGTCTTGCTTGTGTCGATGACAAATTTCATCGACACATTTGCTGACCTGGCCTGGAATCGTACCTGGGGCAACCAGAGCCTCTGGCTCCCTAGGCGGGCTCACTAACCACTCAGCTATGGCCGCCCCTGAGAGAGAGAGAGAGAGAGAGAGAGAGAGAGAGAGAGAGAGAGAGAGAGAGAGAGAGAGAGAGAGAGAGAGAGAGAGAGAGAGAGAGAGAGAGAGAGAGAGAGAGAGAGAGAGAGAGAGAGAGAGAGAGAGGGAAACGGAATAGATTGGAATAGATTGAAGAGACAGAGAGAGAGACATGGAAACGGAATAGATTGAAGAGAAAGACATGGAAACGGAATAGATTGAAGAGAGAGAGAGAGAGCCATGGAAACGGAATAGATTGAGTCATGTTTTTTGCAATTCAACTTAAATGAGTGTGCATCAAGTGAGGCTTGAACCAGCAACCTTGCGGTCGTGAGGCACTCTTAGGTAGCTGCAACACTACCTATAGTGCTATAGCTTTGTCCAGGCTGATGTTGTCTGTTGAGGATGACAAACGCTTGCCTTCTGTCATGACCCAAGCCCCTGTTTCACTAACACTAAGATCACTCGTTCACAAACCATTTACCAATGAAGAAATTGTACATCTCCTCAGAAGCAAAACTAGTGAAAGTAGCCGATCTACAAGCTCACAAACCATTAAAAGTTGTCAGATTGTACATCGGCTATTTTCACAATGAAGTATGTTATACATTGAAAAAACATACTCTCATTGCTATCTGAAAAGTTGTGAGATTGTAGATCAGCTGTATGTAAAAAACACTCAATTAAGTATTTCATGTTATCTTTAACAATTGCAGATGTATTCATTGATAGTCATGTTGTGTGAAATGCAACTTAGATGAAGTCTGCACCAAGTGAGGCTTGAACTGGTGACCTTCAGGTTGTGGGGCACACATTTAAGCGAGAAGCCACCAACAGACAAGAGCCTGTGAAAGGAGATCACACAGATGATACAGTTTCACGCAAATAGCTGAAAAATCCTGGGTTTAAGTGTTTTTCAAACTGCTCAAGATTGCGGACAATCTAAGGGCGGTGCTTATTGGTCAACGTGATAGATGTGTTCCTCATTAGTCAAGGCACATGTGTAAGCAGGTCTAATGGCTGTCGGCCAAACGAGGCATGACTTTTGCCTGTTTAAAGTTTCAATTTTCAAAAAATTGCTATAGCGCCCCCGTTTGACCAATTGGAGTAAGATTGGTTTCAGTGATATTTGGAATGGCCCTTTACATTTATGCAAAGTTTCAAAGAATGGTAAGTCTGCATGTATGTGTTAGGGGCAGATGAATAATTGTCATAAAACTGCAATATTCATTGGCTCATTAAAGCTTCATTTTTTCACTTATGGAAAATATTTTGCAAACGTTTTTTGGCATAGGTCCAAAGTTCATGTGTAAAAAGTTTCGTGCAGATTACTCAAAAATCCCAGGAGGAGATAGGTTTTAACTGTTTTTCATATAATTCAAAATGGTAGGAGATCTAAAGGTCAGAGGTCAAAAGTCAGAGTGTGAAAGTTGTTCAGCATGAGGAGACGCATGTGTGCATCGAAGTTTCATGGCTGTAGGTGAAACAGGGCATGAGTTGTACCTGTTCAAAGTTGGCATTTTTCAATTGAGTGCTATAGCGCCACCTTTTGACGAAAGATTGTGAGAATTATTTCTTGATCGTTTTTCATGACCATCTATCATATGGCCGAGTTTCATAAAAAGCGACTGCACGGTTCAGCCAGAACTGCCAAAAGTGGCAGAAGAAGAAACGGAATAATCAGAATAACAATACGGGTCCATGCTGGAAGCCTGGCCCCGTAAATATCACGTCCACCTTGAACGTCTGACCAAATTCTGACCAATCACACTAGCCGGACTTTCTTCGGATAGGCCGAACATCTCTGAGGTTCAAGACCATCCGAAATAAGTTAGACTGTTCTGACAGGAGTATGTTCTATTGTACTAAGCTTTAATTTAACTCTGAGTTTGTACAAATTGACCCTTAAGGTCCATTTGGGTCCATCAAAGGGTCCATCAATCATTTAGCCTGGGACCCCCCTAGAATCCCCTCAAGGACCCCCTGGGGGTCCCCGACTGGACCCCACGCTGCAAACCAGTGAATTGACTTGATTGCGCAAGTCAGCTCTGTGAGTTCCTACATCTAATTAACCCATTAAAACCGGGATCTCATCTGTGTAACCATTTGAACCATTATTTTATACTTTGGCTATTCAAAAATAGCAGATCTACAAGCTCATAGCTCGGCACGAGTGCCGCGCTATGAGCTTGTAGATCTGCTATTTGCTAATATCGTGAAACTTGTGCAAATCGTTGAATACATATATATTTTTTGAATCTTTTTTTTTACTCAAATCTTTGCTTCTGGGGGGTTCCTGCATGGAACAACATATTTTGAGATGGGGGTCCGTGGCCAAATACATATAATTTTGGGTGTCTTTGACATGAAAAAGTTTGAGAACCACTTATAGCAACATAAGTTTTAAAAAAAAACTGTTTTTGAAGACATTTGTAGAATCCCCCAGAAGTAAAGATTTGAGTTACAAATGTTCGCCTTTAAAAATATATATATTCAAAGAATTGCACACATTTTCAAGATTTTTCTAAAATAGCAGAAGCTCATGAAGCTAAAATAGCAAAAGCTAAAATAGCAGAAGCTCTATCAGAGCTGTCAATCTACTATTTTTGAATAGCCCAAAGTATAAAATAATGGTTATGAAAGTGGTTAACATCTAAAATGACCGGTCTTAATGTGTTAAACTGTGCCTCCTAGTCATTTTGGGTTTTGCCCTTCCCTTCCCGACTACCCCCCTCCAGTTGGACTGCGTTTCCGTCCGACTGCACAGCAAAGCCATGAGGCATATACTTCCCCTCAGAACAGGGGGAAGTTATCCGGGGCGTTTACTTTACACACAAGTGCGTGACAAAACGCAATATGAAAGGTTCACGACGTCTTGACGGACGCATGTCCATAAAGCTCTCAAAGCCGTGGGTTTATTATTAGCCGTGTGACGAATGGCTTCCTGGCCGCCGTTCAGGTCTCTGCTGCTGCTGGCCCAGTATACGTCTGGTAGAGAAAACACTCCACTGATTGGCTCGTATTGATCCGAGTTCGGCCAATAGAGCACTACGCCCATCAACCACTGAGCTGTAACTCAGAGTCGGACAAGAGGGGAAGGCTGACTGCAGACGCACCCATGCACGCACGTGTGTAAACACGCACACGCACGCACGCACGCACGCACACGCACACACACACTCCTTATTTTCACATTCATAGACAGACAGACAGCTTCCGCGAGAGAAATAAGAAACCAGGTCTAAGCCAATGGGGAGCCACTAGCAGTGTTGCCAGATTCTGCGAGAGAAATAAGGAACCCGGTCTATGAAAACAAGCCACACACACACACACAAGAAAAAATAAAGCATGCTGGTATGCATGACTGTGTGTCATGTCTTGTTTCCTCTTCTTCTCAAAAGTGGGGGGTTATATCCCCTCCACCCTATGGAACTGAGTACGTCTCAACCCCCCCCCAACCCCTCCCTCCCCCCTCTGCGCCCTTGCAAGCACACAAACACTACATCACGTTCTCTAAAATCCTTGTCATTACCAGCACCAGGCTTATTTTAATGTATTTCATTTCCCATACAGTTTATGTAAGAATGTGAGAATTCTTACCATTCTCTTACTATCATTTTGTTGCCAGAGGCAATTCTCCCTGGTCTTTTCTCTTACAAGGTGAGGAGGTTTTTATTATGAGCCACTTGGGGGTTACTTGCATAGTCTGCGATTCTTTTCTCCTCTCCTCCGTAAACACCTAAACGGATAAATGAACACTGAGGATTTGACTGTGCAGACGGTTTATTGTGCCGTACTTAAATACAACCTCAACCTCGTTCTTTTGAACCATTCATTGATTTGTACTCGTTTATCTCCTCTCTCTCTCTCTCGCTCTTCTGTCTTTTCCTCTCGCTCTCCTTCTATTTGAGGTGGAACATTATTTATCAGCTCAGGTTGTCTTTGTCTCTTCAACTCAATTTGTGCTGTTTTTTTCTCCCCTCTTCCATGTGTCCTCTGGCTGTTCCTTGCATTGTTGATGTTGTTGTTGTGTAAGAAAAATGAAATTGTTGTCACAGCATTTCCTGTGAGTAAGCAGTGGTGGAAGAAGTACCCCTCCATTTGTTTTTACTTACTGTAAGTAAAAGTATCAATACCACAATGTAGAAATGCTTGTGTTACTAGTAAAAAATCCTGCATTCAAGATTTTACTTGAGTAAAAGTACAAACGTATTAGCATAAAAATATACTTACAGTACAGACATGTAATTAAAGCTTTCAAATAATTTCAGTGGAGAAAAAAGTACTTGAGTAAATGCACTTAGTTAGCTACTTTCCACCTCTGTTAATAAACTATCGTCAAGCCAAATCATTTGCAGGGATAATCCATGGTGAAGGTGTGTGGGGTTATCTGGAGGATTATCCAGATGCGATTTAAAGGTACGGTACACAGACTGTAGCTGTGTTGAATAACATGTCAGCAGGTGTGTTGATGTGCATTTCTTTGTGTGATTGTGTTAAAGAGAGAGCGATGAACCCTTGGCCAAATTCAGGGCGTTAATTCACAAAAGGATCGGGTGGCTTTTGCAACATGCTAATCCTGTGTGAATTACACACAACGAAACTGTCACAGCACCCGCAGAGGTTGAAATGCACACCGAACTGCACTGCCAAGAAAATGGAATCTCAGTGCTACATATTCAAATGAAGTGATATGCATATTTGGTGCCAAATCGTACGCTTCCTATGCAAATGAGCCTCATTGCAAAAAAAGTACTGTTACAAGCACTTTTATTATGATTATAATCAGAAGACGGATCATACTGAAACTTTTTTTGTTCGTAATACCTTCCTACATGTACATGTTTCCAAACACACATACATTTTAATTGTAACAATGAAATAAATCATGAATACCACGTTTGTGGAAAGATTCTTAAGTTCTAATTCTTGAGGTTGAATGTTTGAATTGAGGTTGAATTGCTGCTCCATTCAATAACACAATATTCTGCAGAGATGCTTTTTGACCTGACATCTAGGTTAATCAGTAACCAAATGCAGGTGATAGAGAGTCCATTGGTTATAATAAAATTGAGAATGTGTCAATGTTCCCTCAGTCCTATGTTCACCCTAAACTGTATCTGATCTTTGGATCACGTTATCTCCTGGTTCTGTGTGCCAAAAATAAAAATAATAATACATTTTAAAAAAAATCTTTTTCAAAAATACGTCAAAAGACATCATTGGCAGTGAATGAGTTAGAGAGCTGGAGAGATGGGGGACTTTTCCTTTTGACCAAAACATATCACAAAAAAAAGTCTTCAAACTCAAAACGAAATTAGCCTGACCCACCTCACCACCTGCGCTCAAAGCTCAAAGTTCTGTTTATAGCAGGTCAGGCTGTGTGGTGCCTGGCACCACTTCATTTCTCTGTGTTTGTTTTTATTATTAGCACATTTATGCGCTCACACATGTCACCTGTCCAGAACAGGGCATGTCAGAGTGGCTCCACATTTTCCTTTAACTTGTTGCACCCGACGCCGCAGCACAAAAGGTTTTGTGAAATACACCTTGACCATGTCATGGTGCTTAGCGCAATTCGTCGGCGATCGGCGGCCACAATTCAGGCATGAGTTTGGAACAAGACTAGAGTCTGAAAGCCCAACTAGCAGCCCTTAGAGACTATTAATGCTCAGGCTACTCAAAAATAGCAGATCTACAAGCATCACAATGCGTTTATGAGCATTATAAATGGCCTGACGAAAACAGAAGAAATTAAAACACTCCTAATTTCTACTACCCTCAATAGTTTCAGCAAAGACCTATAAACCCTATGAATTTATACCCAATAAGTGTAGCTGTCCTGTTGCACCCCAGATAGCATGCCCCGCGCCGAGAAGTTTTCAGACCAAACGTAGCTATGAAACTATAAATCTCTCTGTACAGGAAACGCACTCTAAAATGCCTAATTCTATTTATAGTAACCACTGTTGCATATTCTCTCACTCACCAAAGTGTCCGCTGATAAGCTGAAAGCTTGTATGAAGAAATAACCACTTAAGACTTCTCTCGTAGAAAATGTTTTTTATTTAACACTCAAGCTAATACAGGCTTTTAGCAATAATACAAAAATATATATACTGTATATGAAAAGGCAGATAAGCTGAAAGCTTGTATGAAGAAATAACCACTTAAGACTTCTCTCGTAGAAAATGTTTTTTCTTTAACACTCAAGCTAATACAGGCTTTTAGCAATAATACAAAAATATATATACTGTATATGAAAAGGCAGATTTTCTGATAAGACAGACAACAGACCCCCAAGCTCTATCTCCGTGTCCTCAATCTAAGGTGCCCGGCACAGACAGAAAAATATCCCCAGATTCACTTAATTCAACCAAGATACGGGCTTGCCTAGAATTCTTGATTGAATGTTAAATCTGGATAATATTCCTCAATTCCTGTGAACTACACGGTCATTGACAACATATCCCCAGAGTCAGATCTGGAAAATATCTATCATTCCCATGCAACAAGGCTACCTGAGATAAAGTGACCCAGCAATCGGTAATGCTAGGAGCTGACACAATTCTCTGTTTATTCAACCAGATTATGGGCAATGCCAAGGTCCCAGTCGAATACAGCAGAATCCACTATCGCTCCCCGCAACCTCGTTGCAATCTGGTCACCAAAAATGAACTAATCGGAGAGAGCTAAAATGGGAGAAGCTCTGCACAAGGCTATGTCCGTCGCCCGGCAAACAAGTGGACAAACAAGTGACACCTCACACAAGCTTCTCTACCAAACCCCCCCTGAACAGAGATAAACAGCAGTATTTATACCATTTTGGTTACATCCGACACACCAAATATGGGATCGCCTCCCTCCTGGTTAGATTATTTCAGTAGACAAACCTAATATGGTGTTTTCTTTCTACCAGTTAAAACATTTCAGCTGTTGCCATAGCAATTTGGTCATGTGAGCAAAAAGTATAGTTTGCCTAGCAAGTCCTTGCGTAAGAGGAAGTTGTGGTTGCTGATAGCATCAGGGTGCAGAGATGGTGTCAACAGCAGCAGGGGGTTGATTTGCCTTCTAACGTCTACGTTGTCGCCCGCCACGCTTGTTCCTCCTCTTCAGCAGAGTGCGTTGCTCTGCAAGGTCACCCAGCTGCTGCGGGGTCAACAAAGGCCGGGGAATGACTAGGCCACATCTCAGCCTAACCATGTCACCCTCTCTTGGCCTTGGCAAAACCTCGGCCACGTCCCGGTACCTTTCCACGTTGTATTCAGGCCCCTCCGGATGCCCCAGGAAGGTAACTCCACAAAGTTTCCTCATATATCACCTGGAACTGGGTTTCCAGCAGCTCCCAGTGGCATGTCCCACTCACCATCATCCCGTTTGCGGGGTTCGTATGAATGTTGTGCCCACAAGGTTGAGCCAGCTATCAAATCACCTAACTCATGACCCTTGGGATGGAACATCACAGACCCTGGAGGAATTTCACCTACAGTCCCCCAAGCTGCTTTAAACCAGACCCGCGGGCCCTCTTTCAACTGACTTTCGAGGGAGCCCCCATCAGGGGTATATAAAATCATGGGTACAGCCGGGACCAGAATTGGGGTCCACCTGCTTTCAATATCTTCCTTAATTGAGTGTTGGCCAGGATCAATATTACATTCTGATCTAAGTTTGGGGTCAGGGCCAGTTTTTGATCCTGGTTTAGGGTTAGGGCCGGTTTTTGATCCTGGTTTAGGGTTAGGGCCAGTTTTTGATCCTGGTTTAGGGTTAGGACATGCTTTTGATCCTGGTTTAGGGTTAGGACATGTTTTTGATCCTGGTTTAGGGTTAGGACATGTTTTTGATCCTGGTTTAGGGTTAGGACATGTTTTTGATCCTGGTTTAGGGTTAGGACATGTTTTTGATCCTGGTTTAGGGTTAGGACATGGGGGTGGGCCTTGGATAGAGCTCGTCCCCTCAGACACCACTCGTGGACTCTCACTGGCCCATTATCTACTATGGGACACTTCCTCATCAGGTCTGGTGGTATGTGGAGCCGGGACCACAAGGGGACGTGACGGCTCAGCAATGCCCTCCCCTGGTGGATCTTCGCCTGTGGGTGTAGACTGCATGAATAAATCCAATAGGTCCTCCGACAGGGCGTACACATCCACCCTGTCCTCCTTATGGACAGTCTCGGGTTCTGGAGTTGACACAACCCACTCCTTGACAAAAGTGACTGAGTCTGAGCCCGGAGTCAACAGACTTAACTCCTGAACCGAAAGCCTAACCATGTCAGCATGTTGATTGGCTGTTTTGTTTTAAACAATTATAATATTTTTATTTAATGATTTGATTAATTACTAATCTAAATCTGCAAAGTAAATATAACTATATACTATACAAGTAAGACGCGCGAACGCAGCTCGAAAATATTGTGTATTTACGGACTTATCTCTGTGTGCGCACACTGTGTGTGTGTGTGTGTGTGTGTGTGTGTGTGTGTGTGTGTGTGTGTGTGTGTGTGTGTGTGTGTGTGTGTGTGTGTGTGTGTGTGTGTGTGTGTGTGTGTGTGTGTGTGTGTTTTGGCTGTAGCTGCACTCTGGCGCACTCTGTCGGTTGCACACAGGCAGTGCAGGCAGTGCACAGGCAGTGCACACACACAGACAGACAGACAGACAGAGCCACAAGCCGAGCAGAGTTTCATAGTAGGCTCCACTTGGGCGGCCTCCTTCTGCGTTCGCAATAAGTATTGTCTATGTCAGGTGGAAACCTCATATATGTAATATGTCCAAAACTGTTATGTTTCAGGATTCAAACTCAAAAGTAGCAGATCTACAAGCTCAAAACGTGTCGCCTCTCGATCTTGCAGATCTGCTACTTTTGATGCTTTAGTCTGACGCTGTAGTACAGAATGATCAGTTAGGACATTAATTTACGAAAAAACACACAAAGTTTAAAATATGAAGATAAGAGGTTTCTGCCCGACAGCAACGAGTATAATAAAATATAAAGAAATGGAAATAATAAAATACCTTGAAATTATACTATAATTATTGATCATAGACAATAGATAATAGACAATAGTCAATCATTATCTAAACAATAGATCCTAACAACATGACATGTTGTTTAATTTTTAAAGTGTGGCTTTAAAGTTAATATTGGATGTTCTTCTTGACCACAACAGAATCACATAGATTCTATGAAACTGAGTCTTCTTCTTCTTCTTCTTCTTCTTCTTCTTCTTCTTCTTCTTCTTCTTCTTCTTCTTCTTCTTCTTCTTCTTCTTCTTCTTCTTCTTCTTCTTCTTCTTCTTCTTCTTCTTCTTCTTCTTCTTCTTCTTCTTCTTCTTCTTCTTCTTCTTCTTCTTCTTCTTCTTCTTCTTCTTCTTCTTCTTCTTCTTCTTCTTCTTCTTCTTCTTCTTCTTCTTCTTCTTCTTCTTCTTCTTCTTCTTCTTCTTCTTCTTCTTCTTCTTCTTCTTCATCATCATCATCATCATCATCATCATATCTAACTATGTTGTTCCAAAGTTACACTGATCTTCCCTGGTAATATCTTCAGAGGGACTCTATCACCAGTGATAATGCTTGGGAAGAGTGTGTCAGTGAAAGTGTGTGTGAAGGTGTGTATGTGTGTCTTAGTATCAGGATCAGAGAATGACAGCTTTCCTTCATTCCAGTCCAGCTTCAATGAGAGATCAGTGGATGACCTAGAGCGTGCTGTGTATTTACCTTTACGGAACATTATACCCCAGAGTGGACCCCCCCGGCCTCCCTTCCTCTGGTAAGACTCTGCTAACACACCCAGTAACCAGCATGTATTGTCTCCAACCTCGACATCCCAGCTGTGAGTCCCTGAGTTAAAGCCCCCAGAACCCAGGACAAAGGCCACGTGGTCAAACCTCTCTGGGTTGTCAGGAAGCTGCTGTCTTTCTCCACGTCTGAAACTGGTCAGATCATCAGACAGGGTGTTTTCTGGGTGGGCAGTGTTGGGGTCCAGCATGACAGGAGTGTAGGAGACAATGTCCTTCATCTTGTCCCAGACTCTGAAGGTCAGGTTGCTCAGGTGTTTGGTCACGTCTATCAGTGGTCCTGAGACCAGCTGTGGGTCCTGCAGTGTGAACTGGACTCTTTCCATTGTGGTCTTGTAGTTCTGCAGGAATGAGACGTGTTCAGCTTTCAGCTCCTCCTCTATGGCTCCGATGTTGTTTGAAAGGGTTAACATGTCTCTGTTCAGACCCTCAATCTTCTCCTTCATCATCTGACTCTTATGCTGCTCTTCATCCCTCAGTGCAGTGATGCTGGACTCCTCTTCCTCTTGTAGAAACTGATGAAGCTTCTTAAACTGTTCCTTAATCTGCCTCTCTGTGAGCAAGACCTGGCCCTTAATGTGTTTCGCTGTTTGGTCACTTTTTGTTTTAACTTCACAAAATACCTTCAGTTTCTCCTTTAAAGGCTTCAGTGATTTCTGGACTTCCTCCTTGTGATCCAGAGCAGCTTCATCGATGGGTCTGAAACTGTGGTTGGGGTGTTTTTTAGAATCTCGACACACGAGACACACTGGCCGCTGACATTCCAGACAGAACAGTTTGAGTTTCTCAGCGTGCAGACTGCAGAGATCCTCAGACACTCTCTTGCGTTTTGAAGCTCTCTCTCTCTCCTGTACGAAGGCCTCACACACGTTCTTCAGAGCCAGGTTACGGGGTGGAGGATGAACTGTCGAATGTATTTCCTTACAAACCGGACATTCCTTTATTCCCTTCTCTCTCCACCATTCCTGCAGACAGGCTTTGCAGAAGCTGTGGCTACATGACAGGAGAACGGGATCTTTAAAGATGTCATGACACACAGGACAGGAATAATCCTCTTCTGGAAGAGATGACGTGGAAGCCATTTAGTCTCTGAATTAAGCTACACTCTGCTC
The DNA here is from genome assembly GCF_963454915.1 of Gymnoscopelus microlampas. Lineage (NCBI taxonomy): Eukaryota > Metazoa > Chordata > Actinopteri > Myctophiformes > Myctophidae > Gymnoscopelus > Gymnoscopelus microlampas. The sequence goes on from NC_139953.1 coordinate 9,762,099, forward strand.
AATACAGGAAGTCAGTCAGTCAGTCGTAGTGACACTTCCTCCTCTAGAATGTTCCCTGAAGTTTACTTTCACTTTGAAACCTGTTTTCTTGTTAAACTTCAAGTCTGTAGCTTTGGAAGTCAGTCCTCCCTCACTGGAAGTTGTGCGTTTGATCTTATTTGTCTTCTTCCTGTGTGTGTGTGTGTGTGTGTGTGTGTGTGTGTGTGTGTGTGTGTGTGTGTGTGTGTGTGTGTGTGTGTGTGTGTGTGTGTGTGTACGAGAGAGAGAGGAAGAGGAAGAGAGAGAGAACGTGTCATCATCGAGGCACGTTAAGATAAACAACCTCTCCGTTTCCTGGTGTGTCAGATGAGTCAGGCAAGGCGTAGCCTTTACAAGACCATGGCGCGCGTGCGCACGCACACGCGCACACACACACACACACATACTTTCACTGTGAATCCTGGTTCTTGTTAAACTTCGGCAACAAGTTTAAGTTATTCTCTGCTGTTGCTGTGGAAGTATGTTCTCCCTCACTGGAAGGGTCCATTTGGTTCCATTTGTACACTCTCAGAGTTATGGGGGTCCTTGAAATTAAAAGGTTTGAGAACCGCTGCTCTAGGATGACTATAGACGAAGCCGTATCGGCAGCTTTTAAGATACTGGTATCTGTTTCAGAACAGCTCTACTGCTCCTTACACCCAACCTGACCAAAGTGGTTTGAAGAGGGTTTTTAGCTACCTCCACTTTCTGTTTTACCAACAGAGTCACGACCACCGGTCACCCACTAGCATTAAAACACCTACAGGCAGTATAAGCAAAACAGTGAACACCCACATACAACATGGGTGAATGGGTTTATTAGGTATAAACATGACCATGGATGCACACGCCATCGCAAATACGCACACACTCAAACACAAATCTAAGCTCTTCCACTTAAGCAGGTTGACAGCCTAGGGCACCTGTTCGAAGAGAACATCCACACTAAAATCAGCCAACTCAATTACACAATTACACAGAGATTAAAAGATGAGGTGATTTTTATTCAAATTGAACAGCATTTTCTGCTTTTCCGTGAAATATTCAGTGAAATATTGGGAGAAGGTGGGAGATAGAAAGAGGCGGAAAGAGAGGCCAGGTGAATCCAGGCCACGTGGGAGAGATGTACCGTACATAAACCAAGGTACTTGTGCTTGTGCTGGAGAGAGAGTGGGTGACAGTGGAACTGATGTTTTAACCACTTAACCCATTCAATCCGGGAACACATCTGTGTCATCTGTGTCATTTCAGAATTGAGCTATAACCATTATATTATACTTTGGCTATTCAAAAATAGTTCATAGTGCTGCACAATGAGATTGTAGATCTGATATTTTTGAAAAATCTTGAACAATGTTGTGCAAATCTTTGAATACATATATTTTTTTAAACATTTTGAACTCAAATCTTTGCTTCTGGAGGTCACGGGAACAAAATATTTTACAAATGTACAATGCATACATTTTTCTTCATTTTTTTCAAAAATACTCTTGATGATATGAGCTTGTAGATCTGCTATTTTTGAATAGCCAAAGACATCTAAAGTGACACAGATGCATTCCCGGATTGAATGGGTTAAACCCTATATACTTTGCTGACCAGGGTCCCCCAGGGCTCTATACTCGGTCCCCTCCCTTTTCCCCCCTAGTCTATACTCCTTAAGAGGAGCCGCAGTGGTTCAGGAGGTACGTTTAGGCTTAGGATCTTAGGAAACAGAAGGTTCCCAAACTTCCCAATTCGTTCCCCGACTCCTCCTGGCTGCGTGTCGAAGTGTCCTCGAGCAAGACACTGAACCCCAACCTGCTCCCGATGGCCAGGTCGGTGCCTTGCATGGTTCCCTCTGCCGTCGGTGTGTGTGAATGTGTGTCAATGGATGAATGTGAAATACATTGTAAAGCACTTTGGAGAAAGGTGCAATAAAAATCAGTCCATTTACACAACATTTCTTCGCCAAAAATAGCCCATCTACAAGCTCAAAACGTGTACTGCAGATCTGCTATTTTCACTGAATGTTCGCCTTTTCATGACATGGCCAGAATAGGGATGGATGCTAGGGTTCATCCGGTCTGGGAACCCATCAGCAAAAAAAAAAGAAAGAAAAATTGCTGCTGAGCTGAATCTGTCCTGAGAGATTAGGGTTCATTCAAGCCGTAATGTATGTACTCCGTCATACAAACGGTGTCACGTGTTGAAAATTGCTGACTATCTAATCTATTTTCAGTGTTTTTGAACATGTGACATGCTCAAAATAGGGACACCAGGTTCAAAGTGGTTAGCAACTTAAACCCTCTATATGCAGTACTTAGTAAACCTGACCTGAGTTGGCTCTGTACTTGGTCTGCTTTCCCCCCCTTCTACACCAAATTTCTTTGCCAAAAATAGCCCCCCAGAATTGGGATGCTATAGGGTTCAAATGGTTAAAGGAACAACAGTCAGGAGCTCAAATAGGAGCTTGAAATAGCGTGTGTCAAACAGGACAAACCCAGTCAGCTGTCTACCTGAGGGACACTGGGAGTAAAAAACAAAGGCTGGTCCTGACAGCTCTGCACACAGCACACCACTATGTCACCCACACACGCCCCACACACACACACACACACACACACACACACACACACACACACACACACACACACACACACACACACACACACACACAGTGTGTACAGTACAGACTGTTATGCATGCATAACAGTCTATGCATGCACTGTTATGCATGCATAACAGTGTGTCCAGACCAGATCCAAACTGTTCATTTGCAGGACAGAAGTAAAGCCTGTGTGGGACAGGGACAGGGATATTAAATGCCTTGATGTCATATTCGACCTGTAGGCTTAATATAGTGTTGCTGTCGGGCAGAAACTTCTTATCTCCACATTTAAACTTCTTGTGTTTTTTCGTAAATTAATGTCCTACTTGATCATACAGCGTCACACAAAAGCATCAAAAATATAGCAGATCTGCAAGCTCGAAATGGGTTTTGGGCTTGTCGATCTGCTACTTTTGATATTTTTGAATTTGAATCCTGTAGGTGAGCTCAATCTTGGAGAGATATACCCGCACACTGCCACTTGCACGTTCAAGAGAAGTGTTTTATTGATGCAACAACTGAAAAGTAACAGTTTTGGTTTCCACCCTACAGAGACGATATCACATGTTGTTATTAGCCTGCTGTAAAGGGGATATTTCTCATGTTATTTGAACAGGCCTAAAAACACATCTTGCACGAAAAAGAGACAAAGAGAGCGACTAACAACGAAAAGGAAACGTGTCCCTTTTATGCCCATAAAATAGTTCCGATGTGTGGTTATCACTAAATGCCAAGGCACGACTTGTCTCATGGCACATACACCAGTGTGCTTTGGCACACCATTCGGGAACCACTGCACTAAGACATCGTCACTGTGGGGTGAAAACCTTGTATGTCAAACATTGTTCATTTTCAGGAAATTGAACAAAGAACCCATGTGTTGCAATGGACCCAATGTAGTTATTAGTCACAACAAGCTCTTGATACTTTTCATTGGTTCAATATTTATAAAAACCCACAGACACACTTAACCACTTTCAAGCCTTTAAAAATAGTGACAATTTCCGATCTACAAGCCCACAACGCTCCGCATCGCGATTGGCTCTGTTCCCGCTCTGCAGAATTGAAGACTGCAGGCTTGATCCACAGACCACTGCAGTAAGTTAATCACATTAAAGCTTTTTAGAGAGAGAGAGAGAGAGAGAGAGAGAGAGAGAGAGAATGGTCCACTCGTTAGCAGAACTAATCGCAAATGGGAAGGAGAGAGACAGAGAGACAGCAAAACATCTCATGGGTCGACTACTGGCAGGAAAAAGGAGAGAGAGGCTCAAAGAAAGAAGATCTTGAGAGAATAAAAAGAAGAGTTATAATATAAATAAAACACAGAGATTATTATGACAGGAGAGGAGAGGAGAGGAGAGGAGAGGAGAGGGCTTGGGGCAGTAGTTGCCCTCACTAATTATACTGGACACACAAATACACACACTAAAAAAAGTGTAAATACACACATACACAAGTGACACACTCATGTTTAGAAACACACACACACACACACGCACGCACACACAAACACACACACACACACACACACACACACACACACACACACACACACACACACACACACACACACACACACACACACACACACACACACACACACGACATTCTCCCCTTCAGTGATGCTGAAGGGGAGTTTATGGGGAGGAAAGAACAGGAAAATAGAGGGAGGAGGTGAGGAGAGGAGGGATAATGGGGTCGCTGATAAGCACTTATCAGCGATCTCACCCTCCATCTCTCTCAGTCAGTCTCTTTCTCTCTCTCTCTCTCTCTTTCACACTTCTACCCACTGCAATCTCGCTCTCTCCCCCTCCCTCCCTCCCTCTCTCCCTCCCTCCATCGCTCTCTCTCTCTCTCCCTCTCTCTCCAGCCAGCCATGGCAGCAGCACCATGTCCTGAGCTGCAACCAGAGGGTACATGAGGTAGTAAAGCCGTGCAGTGCGCTGTGTGTGCACTGATTCTAATTCCAATATATCCAACCATGCATATGTACATGCAGTATCGTTTGATGTCGGGCAGAAACCTTGTATCTCTAATATTCTAACTAAACTTAACTAAACGTAAATTAACGACCCTACTTGATCATACAACAGCGTCACACAAAAGCACCAAAAGTAGCAGATCTACAAGCTCGAAACGTGGCGCGACGCGTTTCGAGCTTGTAGATCTGCTACTTTTGCTATTTTTGAATTAGAACCCTGAAAAGTAACAGTTTTGGACATACACTGTAATGAGGTTTCCACCCGACAGAGAGGATATGTACATACCATCGCTGTCGGGGCAACAAACCTCTCATAAATTAACTGCAAATTTTACACTCACGATGCTTTGCTACTTTGGTGCGACACTGTCATGCGAGACAGAACTCGGGGTGTTTCTATTTGACTCTGAGCTCTCTAACATACTTCATCATACACTTGAGAAACCTCTCCGGAAATGAGATTCTTTTTTTTAACCACTCAAAAAAACAAAGATAGAAAGAGAGTTGTTAATGCCCTCCGTCCGTCTCCTCTCGCTGAGATTACTGCAATGCCCTTGCCGTTGCTCCTGTCTCAGCCACAGCTCACTACATCGCCTGCAGGTGGTGGTGCAGAATGCGGCAGCTAGTATATACTCACTGGTACAAGGAGGATATCCTAACCCCCCCCCCGTTTTAGCTGCACTTCACAGGCTGCATGTCGCTTTTAGGATTGATTTTAAGATTGTATTGTTTACTTTTTTTTAACCCATTCAATCCGGGAACGCATCTGTGTCATTTTAGATTTGAGCTATAACCGATATCTTATACTTTATGCTATTCAAAAATAGCAGATCTACAAGCTCAGTGCCGCGCTATGAGCTTGTACATCTGCTATTTTTTTGAAAAATCGTGAAAATGTGTGCAAATCTTTGCAAACATATTTTTTAAAGCAAACATTTGTAACTCAAATATTTGCTTCTGGGGGGGTCCCTGGAACTAAATACTTTGAGATGGGGGTCCGTGGCCAAATACGTATACATTTTGGGGGGTACTTGACAAGAAAAAGTTTGAGAAGCACTGATATTATAGCAACATACGGTTTTCAGAAAACTGTATAGTGTCTGTCATCTACAAAGACATTTGTAGATGACGTTCCAGTATTGAATGGATTAAAGCTCTTCATGGTCTGGCACCTATACTGTAGTTACCTATCTGAACTGATAAAACCCTATATGTGCCGGTTCGTAGCCTGAGGCCCTGTGGTTTGCCTCTGCTGGTTCCTATACCCTAAGTCTAGGTCGGGGACCAAGGGTGACCGGACCTTTGCCATCAAGGGCCCAAGACTCTGGAACTACACCCGAGGACCCCAGGTTAGCTAGCTAACTACATTTAAATCTCTTTTAAAACCCCATCCAACTATAAATGTGCGAGTGTGTAAATGTCCTAAGGCAGCAGCTTGGTGCAGCACTTCCATGACAATAGCACACACAATATCCATGACAGTTACACACACAATATCACCAAGGATAAAAAAAACACAATAAAGCCCTTGGGCTTATTTCCATTGTGGTCCTCTAGACCAAAGGTTCTCAACCAGTGGTCCGGGGACCACCGGTGGTCCTTGAGGGGGTTCCAGGTGGTCTCCAGCTAAATGGGCCCTTATTAGATCTTTAACTCTTGAGAGCGTAACATTTTACATTTTACGCTCTCAAAAGTTACATTATTGTTAAAACATCATGCATTACTTAATTTACAAGACGTCTACACAATTGGAGAATGTAGAAGAATTGTTATTTTTTGATCAACGTTTTCCTGTTATCTCTTCTATGGTACCCACATCAATACAGCATGCAATTGTGGACAAAATCGTATCCAATGATAACAAAATATTCTTGGCTCTGAGAGGCTAAATCTCATCAAACGGTGGTCCGTGGCTCAAATGCCGAATAACTAATGGACTTTGAAAAGGGTTGAAAACCACTGCTCTAGACAACAATGTCATACAATATAACTTAATATGTAATATATTACGCCATGACATGTCACATCATTCCATATAGATGATGATGTGTCACAGAATGTGTGTGATGATATTATCACACCATGTCATATCACATAGAATAGTATGGAATATAATCTGCAGTCTCTCTCTATCGCTCTATTAGTCACTTATCCTTTCTCCATCTCCTCTCTCTCTCTCTCTCTCTGCCTCTCAGTCGTTTTCTCTCATTCTATTGATTGTCCGTTTCTTCTCATTACTTGCCTGACCAGGCCCGCAGCGGACTGCTTTGATACCAGACAGAGCCCCTCTATCAACACAAGCCCCAGTGTGTGTGTGTGCGTGTGTGCGCGTTATCACAGTTAACAGCTCCCGGGGTAGACTGTGCCAAGACTTAAGATAGGAGGGAGAACGAGAGAGAGAGTGAGAGAGAGAGAAAGAATGAGTATGTGCGTGCGTCTGCCTGCTTGTGTGGAAGAGTTTATTTGTCTATGTAAGAGAGAAGGCATGGGGGGATACTGTGTGTGTGTGTGTGTGTGTGTGTGTGTGTGTGTGTGTGTGTGTGTGTGTGTGTGTGTGTGTGTGTGTGTGTGTGTGTGTGTGTGTGTGTGTGTGTGTGTGTGTGTGTGAGTTGTTCCATCCTGACGGACAGCTTTCTATCAATTATTAAACACGTTTCTCTGCATGGATTAGACACAAACAACACAATCACACACCTCACACACATACTGTACATAATAATCAGATGGTTGCATCTCTGGCTTGTAAGATAACATGTAGAGGATAAAATGCAGTGCTGAGAGTAGGCGGGCAAAGAAAGAAAGAAAGAAAGAAAGAAAGAAAGAACGCACAAAAGGTTTGCAGTATCTCATAGTGAATCTATATTGTTTTCACCCATGGTACAGTGGTCACTACTAGTTTAGAGACAAAGAACACAAGGCCCTGCAGTGCTTTAGCCCTGTTGTCACCCAGATGCCCTTAATCAGACCTCACCGACGCCAGAGGCTGTTTTTCCATGCAAGCAGCCATGTTTTTTTTCATTAAATGTGATTATTTTTTAGACAAAATACTGATAAAATCATCTGTAACGCTTAATCTTTGACCCCAACACAGAGGAAAATTAATGAAAGTCTTACAGGCTGGAGTGATTCATCCTGTCTATTCATTGCTAGGGGAAAACACGAATATAAAAAAAACTTAATGTACCGAGTAACATAAAGGTAACACACACAGACACACATGCAGTACACACACATACTCTACACACTCAAATCGATATAAACTTACAGCGGCTTTTATACGGCACCACAATAACTCAAATAAACACGCACACACACACACACACACACACACACACGCACACATCATGGCTGTGGGGAAGAGATAAATAAACCGAGCATTGTTAAAAAAGAAAAACAAGAAATGACATAAAGTCATAATATCCCCGCTTGCGGCACCTGGTTGCTTATTTCTCTCTCAAAAATCTGGCAACCGTATCATTATTTGGACCAACGAAGAAGAAAATGCGGAAGCGTGTCTAGTCGCATAGCTTGGGAGGACGAGGCCGCCCGTTCAGAGTATGGAAAGTATCCCCATTGGCTTAAAGGAGAATTCCGGTCATTTTAAGTGTTATGTTTGATGTGTGTCAAATCACTTACCAACGTAGGAATGAAAATCGCGTAACTCCACAGAGCCCCCTATCGACCCCCACCGTTGTCATTATAGGAGGATATAGGATAGCCCAAATTCGCCTATTTTAACCAATGCAAAGTCTGTTTTTTTGCTTCTAGTACTCATTGTTGAGTCCCATGATAATGTAACAGGCGCTAAAACTCCCGACAAGCTAACGGCTAATAACAAACGAGCTAACGCTGGGGCTGCTTATCTCTCTGCATGGCAGCCCCAGGTTGCCAGGTCGGGAGAGAAACCAGCAACCAGCATTAGCTCGTTCTGTTATTAGCCGTTAGCTTGTCGGGAGTTTTAGCGCCTGTTACATTATCATGGGACTCAACAATGAGTACTAGAAGCAAAAAAACAGACTTTGCATTGGTTAAAATAGGCGAATTTGGGCTATCCTATATCCTCCTATAATGACAACGGTGGGGGTCGATAGGGGGCTCTGTGGAGTTACGCGATTTTCATTCCTACGTTGGTAAGTGATTTGACACACATCAAACATAACACTTAAAATGACAGGAATTCTCCTTTAAGCGACAGCCAATCACGCAAAAAATCTGTCGAATACATGTCGGAAATCTGTCGACTAGTAGGTCAGTCTCTAAATAGACCCGCAGCTCTGCAAGCGGGTAAAAAGAGAGAAGTTAAAAAGCTGGGTAAAATGAACACTGCAGCCTATAGCCTCACTGCTATAAACCACACAGTGCTTTGTCTTCTTGGCAGGAAAAACGTTCGATTAAAAAAAGAACATTTGTAGTCTCATGGGTTTGAGTCATCTAAGACAGTGGGTCTTAACCATTTTCATGTCAAGGACCCCCAGATTGATATGTATTTTGGACCCCCATATGAAAAGATGTTGTGCTAGAGACCCCCAGAAGAGAACCTTTGTGTTTAAAAACAAAAAAAGATCTACAAGTTCACAACGTGTCGCATTGCTATTTTTGAAAAGCCAAAGTATTAAATCGTCTCTGTCAGGTGGAAACCTCATATCTCCAAAACTGTTGCTTCAAAAATATCAAAAAAAGCAGATCTACAAGCTCGAAACGCGTCACGTTTCGAACTTGTGGATCTGCTACTTTTGATGCTTTTGTGTGAGGCTGTAGTATGTAGTATAAACTTTTCTTTGACTGTCAAGTGCAGTTTTTTGAGACAGACCTCCGAAGTGGGTTTTTGGGTTCACCTTGACCTAAATCTCTGTGTGTGACGATGACAGGGTAAACGACAGTACTCTCAGAGACTCCATTACGCCCTCTTTTTTTACTTAGTTGCGTGCCGGTGTCAAGCTCAAAAAAAGTAACCGATCTACAAGCTCACAACACAGCACGCTGCGAGGCATTGTCAGCTTGTAGATCGGCTATTCTCGGTGCACGAAACCGGCACACAACTATATTAAGTATACAATTATAATATCATCCTTTATACCACAGGCTATGGCAAGCTGACATAGTGACTAATAGCAGACAGACACGATACAGCCTGTCGCTGAGCGTCTGTAATGATGAGGAGATTGGATCTGATTGGAGCCCTGGCCTAAGTAATAACTTGATTTGGACGTAAGAGGCAGCAGGGAATTGGAAGGTTCCCGATTCAATCCCCAGGCTCCCCCTATGGGTCCAGTGCCGAAGTGTCCTTGAGCAAGACACTGAACGCCCCAACTGCTCCCCGATGAGCAGGTTGGTGCCTTGCATGGTTTCCTCTGCCGTAGTTGTGTGAATGTGTGTGAATTGGGCGAATGAAATGCATTGCAACACTGCAAAGAATTGGTTCTCACAGTGGGGTACGGGGACCCCCAGGGGACGTTGGAGGGGGGGGGGGGGGGGGGGGGGGGGTGTCAGGGGGTCCCCAGCAAAATGGGTTAATATAGCGTCACAATAATAAACGTTTGGAAATTTGTGAATATTTTTTTGGAACACAAGCCTTCTCTTCTGGGGGTCCCTGGCATAAAATATTTTCAGATGGGGGTCCGTGGCCAAATCCATGTTAATTTGGGGGTCATTGACATGAAAAACATTGTAGAAGCAGTAGCACTGCTGTAAAGCGCTTTGGATAAAGGACCTATACACTGTGTGTGCACCATTTACTATAGCATTGCGTGTACCAATATCAACCTCTGTTGGTGTTGGTCAGTTACAGTATAAGTACTTTTTGCCATGACATAATCGTTAAATACGCATATGATCTGAACCCATTAGCTAAAGCCCTGTTTCTCAACGTAGGGTCCGGGGACTACCAAGGGTCCAAATGGACAGAGGAGGGGTCCAAACAGACTACTTGAAGCTCAAATTATTCTCCTGAAGGAGATCGCATTTGACTGATATTATCAAAGTTTTAAAAGTGCAAGTTTTATTTTTTCCGCTCCATTTAACTCTCGGCCAGTTGGGGGTATTATTGTGATTCACAAAACAAACCCAAATTATGCTGATCAAGGCGTATGAGGACAGTCACACATTTTTTCAGTCATGTATTTCTTACTGTATATCCTCTATTTATAATGTGCTGCTGGGTACATTGAATGACTTCCCCCTCAGGCCAGCTATAAAGGTTTGGCTTCTATCTATAATTGATCTCATTATAATTGATGTGTGGAGGAAGCTTCATCCTGACAAAAAGGAGCTTTCATGTTATTCAGGTACTTATAGAAAATCATCACGCATTGATTACTTTGCAGTCTCCATGAGTTCATTATCCTACTGTGTGAATGAAAGTGATCAGTATCGTATTATCTGATCAGGCTCCCATCTCATTAACCCTTTAGATGCAAGAGATCTATGGCTGACCCTGGGTGACGCCTGCAAACAACATGGCTCCAAGAACCAAACAGATCGGCTACATCTCATAGCCGATCTACAAGCACACATTGCAACGCGTTGTGACGTTGGAGATCTGCTATTTTCGCCACATGTTCGCAACAGAATAGGGACCCGAGGGTCTAAGAAGTTAAGTCAAACACTCACTATAAAGAGCTGATCAATCTCGAGGTTAAAATGATTAAAGCTTTGGAGCTAGACCTACAGTGTGTCAGAATGGCGGCTTTCCATATGCATGGCCTCACCCTACCCCACACCACACCGCCCACTTGTGCCTTGGTTTCCACTACAAGGAAGTGGGTAGAGTGGTGTGTAAGTGGTACTAAACTGGTGCCTAAAAAGTACCCAGTCCTGGGTAGGTCTGAGCTAGGCCAAGCTGGGCCACGTGCACAGGTGATTTGCATTTGTATACAGGACAGTTGGCCACTCACCTACATTCCATTGTTAGGCAAAATTTTACATTACAAATGAGTGTGAATGACCGGAGTCTGCTACTCATACCTGTGGATTTGAGCAGGGGTACTTTTGTGTAATGGAAACGGTAGATATTTTAATGCGGTGTGGTGTGGTGTAGTGTGGTGTGGTGTGGTGTGGTGCTTAAGCTGCAGTGGAAAGGGGCTATAATGATAGCCCAGAGTTGTAGTCTCACTGCAGGTGTCAAGTGGACGTCTTTCAGATTTCAGTTCTATTTTTGAACATCATCGAGGGGCACAGACCGTCAAAATAAAATGTGTATATGCCATCTCAGCATTGACATGATCAAAATGACTATGTATGTTTGTGTTTTCACTTGTTTGACCATTCTACATTCTCTTTTGAGAAACACAAATCAGTTTTTGTATTAAATAGACGAAGGTATGCACAGATCCTGAAAAACAATACAGTAGGTTTGTCTGTGTCCTTTGCAAGTATAGTAGCTAGTGATGTCAGCCCTTTAAACTGCAGAAATATTGACGAGGAATAACTCATTAAAGAGATACAGTACAAAAGTACCTGTTCTATATGCCTAGATGACTGTTCTAGCTGAATATAAAGATAGAAACACTCTGATGCTTCAAATCTTCCCGCCTTCGACGACAAGTTGCCTCAAGTGATGTGAGCTTTCTATCTGTCAGAGCCATAAGTTGAGAGCTAGGTACAGTGGCCCTCATTTATCAAGCTTGGGCAGACCAAAAAAACGGGTGTACGCTCACCATCACTTCCGGGATTTATCAATCTATCGTGACTTTGACTTGTGCATGCATACGGCCCGCTCAAATGTCACATGTGGCCTCAGGTCGTTTAGGCTTAGGCTACACCAGTTTGTTCCATTGTAGACATGCGGTGCAGCATTGTCTGACCTTCTGACAGGCAAACATATGTATTCACTACAAAAATGTATACTGTGGCTATAAAACTAACAATACATGTGAAAAAAATATATTTTGTAAAGGCATACAACGCTGATGTGTCATATGAAATTGGTAGGATATTTCCAAGTGTACAAGCAATTAAAATCGAGCAATTAAAAACAATATAACATATTTACAACGTTACAATTTAGATGCTTAATTCTTTGCATGCATTCAGCAATTTCAACAAGTGCTGTACTGGCTCTGTTAAGACATAATGAGCACATACATGCAAGAGGATTTTGGGGACCACTGCACTGAAATATTTTCATGGGGAGTTAAGTCTCCCAATGTGTCTACCCAAGTTGGGAACTTGGGTAGCCTAAAGTAGGTAGGATATACATCTTTCTGGAGTTATGTGCAACCTCAGTTAAAGATATAAACCTGACGCTCGAATGCCGTAGCTGTTCCCAGCGCAAGTCATCTTCATGGTGGCTTTTGGCCACGGGACCACAGATCGGAGATAGGTAAACAGCCCACCACACACCAGCCTTCATCCATTAATGTTTACGCATTCATCAATCACTCCATAAACCTTCAAATTATGATGACAGCCGCAGGCTATCTCTGATAAACGTCATGGATACTTGACTGCTTTATTTAGCCAAACAGCAGTGTATGGATGTCTCCACTCGAGCATGCACTGCGCACTGATCAGTAATGGGTTAAATTAACTAGACAAAAGCGCCCTTCGGGCGTGTGCAGATTTTCTGTGTGGTTAACACAGTGTTGAGTTATTGGTGAAAACTACATTTTAATCGTGTACATGTAGTGAGCACTGAAGGTGTTTTGAGTGGTGGGTATGATTGATGCAAGTTGAGAATTTGGTATACAGAAGGGTAGTTGGTGATGGAAATGAGAAATTGTTAGATTACATGGTTTATTGTCATGTTGTAACAGTAAACGAAACGTGTATTTGGCAGCAATCTGTAGCACGTAGCAGCATAGAAGCAGTAGTAAAAAAGAAAAATGGTTGTAGCAGCAACAAATATAAGTAATACTAGTAAAATGAAATGACATACAGTATATATGAGTAATATGTAGTATGAACATTAACAGTGAAGTAGTCAGCAGCAGTAAGTAGGAGCAATTTTAAGTTGCATCAGGGGGACAATCAATTCGAAGGCAATGACAAAGATATGTTGAAGAATGAAGGTACTGTAATTAATTTGTGACTATGCATCCAGATAGTAGCAGCAAAAGCAAAGTGTGTGAGGTGGGTAAAATACAGGCCAACAGCCTCGAGTGTTTCGCATACAGTACACACTCACTGGCCGCGCACGTTAAGTTCGTATTCCGCTGTGGGCACAAAAAAACATGTGCGCACGCAGTGTCATCGAAGGGCATTGAGCAGACGTCCCGCTGTGGCCAGGTTTGGCGAGAACATTTGCCCGCAATAAAGCGCATGTGCAAACGCTTAGTTGGTGGGTTCAAAGCGAGACGAACGCGCGCACACACACACACACACACACACTCTCCCTGCGTTATTACTGCCTGTCGGAACAGAGACATGGGGGACATGCATGCACTGCTCTGCTTTTATATTTACAGTCCAATAAATTGTCTGTTGTTCAAATGGCAGCATAGCCAAATGTAACCACCAGGTGTGAAAAGTATTTTATTATGCCTTTATTTCACATCTTGAGAATGAAACAACACAAGGAACAAGCAGTAAGAACTGCTGGGAAATGGCATCTCTGCCCAGGTTAATTTCAAAACTCTCAGAAACTTCAGCGTATGAATTTCCTGTGTCTATACTGGCCGGACATCAATAATACATTTTGAGAAAGAAGCCACAATTAGCCCCCAGGGCGGACTTAAAAGCTATGTTCGTATTACACCGGGGTCCCCCAGGTACTGTATCTGTACTAGGTCCGCTAGTATTTCCCTCAACACCAAATCTCTTAGCCGAAGCTCCCAGTTATTTATGAAAAGGGCGAGAAAAACAGATTTGATTTCCTCCCCCCAGAATCTCTGTGTGTACCTGTTCGTGTTAGCCTGGCATGGCCAGACTAATATCACTGCATAGATATTAGTCTGGAATCTATGTATGGAACGTGCATTTCCAAGAGGCGGATAAAAAAAAGCCTCTGGTGATAAACCCGACCCATATTTGCATACTGGGCCCTGATTGGTCCCTCACAACTTCGGAGGGAGAGAAATCCAATCTCAACTGAGAGGGGCCAGAACTAATCTGCTGAGGGTTTTTTTCTTCAATGGCAGATTTGACTGGAACCAGGCACATGTTTGTATGTCCACTGCCTGACCGATTAACTTCAAACTTGGCGTGCATATTGCCAAGGACCGGAGGGAGTGATGCGCGGAGTGTCTATCTATAGATGCACGGAATCTCTGAGCGTGCATGTGTGTCTGTCTGTCTGTCCATGTGTCCCCACGAACCTCAAGAACCGTCCGACTGACCGACTTCAAACTTGGCGTGTGCCAGTATCCCTTTTATGCCCATATATGGAGATCCCTGATGTCAACTGGCATCATAGTACTGACTTCACAGATTGGCCTCCAAGCACTATGATAAGGATACTGCACTAAGTACTCTGACAACAGGTACAAACGGGTACTGCATAACCAGAGAGGCATGCTCTCCCAACTACCATCGTTCCCATTTGCCATAATTCCCATTGGGCATGACCTTTATCTATTGAATCAACAATATTTTTTAAATAATCAATTGATTTGATTAACTGTTGCACCCGTAGGTATCTATCCTGATCACTTGATTGACGTGTGTCTGCTTCAGGCTAGGGCGGTGATTGATATCTTGCTGCTTCAGAATTAGAGAGTGATTGATACATTATTTGTCTGCATAGTTCAGACTAAGAAAGTGATTGATACATTGCTGCGTCAAGATAGGAGTCGGAGAGTGACTGATATATGGCTGCTTCTTGCATTGAGGTATAAAAGTATAGACAGCCGTACACCAGCGATGTGAGTACGGGAAATGGTGTCCTTCCTTGCTTTGCAGAAGTTAACCTATGTGGACAGAGGGGAATTAAAGTAATTCAGGGAAATATAAGAGACTTTTATGCAATTCCTGGAAAGTGACCATAATTCGTTTTTTCTCGTTCTCCTTTTCCCTGAATAGTTGATGTTTAAGGTGGGACGAGGGGGGGGGTTCATAAATGTTAATGTATGCATAACTGTATGTACTGTACTTTGGATGCAAAATAAATACATATATACATACATTTATATGTTTTACCGTAGTCATATTCAGGCGGATCCAGCACAGCAATACAGCCTTTTGTGGGCCATAGTACACTGGTGAAGTGATCAGATAACTGCTGTAGCAGAGCTCTGCGGGCCCTTCGGGCCTGTGCTGTTAAGCCATTTAGACCGGGAAAGAATCTGTGTCATTTTTTGATTTCTTTGGGCTATTCAAAAATAGCAGATAAAGAAGCTCATAGCGCGGCAAGCTTGTAGAATTGTGAGAATTTGTGCAAATATTTGATTTTTTTTTTTTTTTAAAGGGAACTTTTTAAACTCAAATATTTGCTTCTGGGGGTCCCTATTACAAAATATTTTGAGATGGGGGTCCGCGGCCAAATACATGTCATTTTGGGGGTCCTTGACATGAAAAAAGTTTGAGAACCACTGATTATAGCAAGATACTTTTTTTTTTTAAATGATAAAAAAACGATTTTTCAAAAAATAGCAGATCTACAAGCTCATAGCGCAGCACTCGGTGCCACACTTGCATATCTGCTATTTTTGAATAGCCAAAGAAATCTTAAATGACACAGATGCGTTCCCGGATTAAATGGGTTAAGCCATTTACTGAGAATTGTGCCTCCATAAAAACCCATTACTGATGATGACTGAGCTCCCCATGCTGAGATGTTACAGTGGCCCACGCACACACACACACACACACACACAGACACACAAAACCCATGCTAAAGTCTGATAGCGTCCATCAAGCTGCCATCGGCTCCTTGGAGGAAATGGTCGTTCCCACTATCATGTCAACTCATCGACTTGCCTCCAATTTTATTAAAGGGGCGATTGATATAATAAGGGAAAGAACGGCGCTCACTCCCTCCCGTGCATTCATGTACAGCAGACACACTTGGATGCACACACACATGGACACGCACTTGCACAAGCAGACCTCTTTTTTTTCTATTATGCATTGGAGAAGGGGCGGTTACAGAAATGATACTCTACATAAGTCGCCTGTTCGAAAATAAATAAATAAATACATCTCCAGCTGATATTTCAAAACTGTTCATATAGTTGATGCCTCATCCATACAAGTTGATGCCTGTATTCCTGGTGGAAAATCAACCTCTTTATTGCTGCGTATTATTCACATTCTGTGTGGATGTACTCATGAAACAAACAACAGTTCAAAAATAAATACAACCCAAAATCCTCAGTGTTAACTTAACTATTTTACTCTTTTACAAACGCAACCAAATGGACCAAATAGGCCCCCTCTACTCTGCTTCAAAACATGAACTTCCCCAAAAGTCACGACATCCTTCTTTTGACATTACATCAGCGAGTCAAGCCCGCAGCCTGCTCCCTCCAATGAAGCAATTAACTCAAACTAATTAAGCCAACTCGTTCCACTTCCCCTGCACTCCCACAAACTGATACCGCACCAACGCAGCAGGCACAGAGGAGCCTCCTATTGGACCACAATCTGATCAAGATACTGTGATGCAACCATACAGTCATGAGCGCAAATGAGTTTAAAGTTACCGTATGATCCCCGTAAAAATAAAATGGATAAGCTAATCCGAGGACTCCCTCTGGTTATGAACCTGATTGACTCCTATTGTCATCTTAAAACTAAGCTGATTTAATTCAAACTCACTTCCTGATTGAAGGGGAGAAGGGGAGGAGCGGTTAAGATCGCCTCTTTGGTGGAGTTTAGAAAATCTCGAGTTTTCGGTACTTGAGCGATTCATTTGTTTCTAAGTTCTCAGGAGTGATAAAACAAGACTAGAGTGGTAAAGTACCTGTTCACCAGCACGGAGACTACGGGTTTGAATCCTCCGCGGTGCCACCGATTGATAGGCCTGTCACAATTATTACATAATCGTCTAATCGTAATTATTTAATATAATCGTAATTATTTTTTGCATAATCGTCATTATCGTCATAATCAATTCCATGTTAAAAAATGTCATATATTTTCAAAAAATGTCAAAAATAGTGGAAATGGCAGATCTATAAGCTCAAAACGCGTCGCATTTTGAGCTTATAGATCCGCTATTTCCACTACTAATGTTTATTTTTAAGTATAAAGTAATTAAATATGTGTTATTTGTCATATCTGCCCTGTGCAAATTTTGTTTCCGAAAGCTAAAAAGCCAAACAGATATGTAATTTTTATTCATAATGTTCCATTCATTTTCAACGACAGAAACACAATTAAATGGTTAATCGCAATTATTTGAGAGATAATTAATTGTCAACTTAAATTTGTAATCGTGACAGCCCTACCGATCGAGCCTCCGTACGAACACGATCGCCCGTGTTCGTGGGAGAGGGAAGCCGGGCTATCTTTGTCAATGAACCTATACGACAGGCTGGAGCGGCACGGCACGGCACCTGTCAGCAGGCAGGTGTTGAACGGGAGGAGTAAGCTCGACACATCCTCCCGGTGGGGGCTCCTCGCTGGCAGGTGAGCCAGTAGGGATGAAGAGAAGTAACAATGCACATGCAGTAGGTGTCTGGGGAAATCAGGAATTGGCATAACGACTACAATGGGAGAAAAGGAGAAGGATACAGTAACACTGGGAGGGAGACAGCATAATATAATATAACCCATTAAGACACGGTAGATCTTATTTTTGAAAAAAAAGTGAAAATCCGTGGCAAAATCTTGGATTACATATTTTTTAAAGCTAACATTTGTAAAATATTTTGTTCCAGGAACCCCCAGAAGCAAAGATTTGAGTTACAAATGTCAAAAGAAAAAGAAAGAAATTCAAATATTTGCACAACTTTTCATGATTTTTCAAAAATAGCAGATCTACAAGCTTGTATATTTGCTATTTTTGAATAGCCAAAGAAATCTAAAAATGACGCACAGATGCGTTCCCGGTCTTAAAGAGATAAGGGAGGCACCCGGAGAGAAGGTTCTGGGGGGAATTACTTCCTGGCAATCTTAGTGTAGGCGTGATTCCAGAGGCAGGCATTTTAATCTCTTGCTTACAGCTGTATTACTGTAATTAAATCTATAATAATAATGAAGTAAGTTTGCAGTATGTGTGCGTTGATTGATTGCAATGGAAAACGACTCGGATGAGAACAGTTCCGGATCGGACGTCCAAACCAGTGATTTATTTTGGTCTAAAGAAGGTAATTTGTTGAAGTGGCTTTTAAAGAAGGAGGTTTTTGTTTTGGCTAGGGTTTCTACAAAACCCAGAGGAGAAGACTAAATGTTTTTGCTTTTGGACTCTGTGTGTGTGATTATTTTGGATCTTTCCGTTTGTGTGAGGAAATGACTGCGTGTTGTATTTCACAACACCGGATGAAAACAGAATGCTGGGAATGTAAAATTAGAACAGGTATCTTAGTCCATAAAGGCATTAATCTAACATCTAACTGTCCAAGACTGAACAAACGGAACAAATTAGCAAAGTTAAGAATTAAAAAATAATATCTGAGTGATGGGTCTACGTCCTTTATGGTCTGAAATCGAATCAAATTAAGCCAACATCTATTTCAAATACAGAGCAGTGGATGACTGCATTAACATTGTTACACTGACACCTAGTGGTAAGAAGACAGTAGCGTCCAACTAACTATAATAACTCACTCACTTCTTTCACTCACTCACTTCCTTACTTCCACCACTCAAACTCTGTATACTGTATTACAGAATATACTAAAGCCCTATTACACCATACCTATATACGTATACAACGCGTGATTTTTTTCAATTTGGGTTCTGTATTCCAACCTGATGTATTTTATTTATTTTGTATTGTGCAGTTTTCTATTTGGTATGTAATGTGTATTCACGCACGGGTTAAGGTGTATTCTGTTCCGATGGTTAAGTGATGTCATGTGAAGATCCTTGTGGGCACTATTTGTGGGCTGCCTTGGACCTTCTTTAAGTTCACCGCCTTATGAAAACTAAACCTTTTCCAAAGAGCACCTGTTTGCATAATTACGGACCCACGCGGCGCTTCTTCATCTGTTATCAGATATCCTTCACTGTTCTGCGTACCCGTGGTCAGATTCTAAATGTAGCCTCAAAAATCGACTGATCAACAAAGGGACTATTGTAGTCTGACCTTATTGAATTGTTGAACTTTGTCTTTTTTGAAGGTAGCAACTTACATTCCTCATTTAAAACATGGCTAGTGTTTGAAGTGACATTCCTTGCCCTCCTTTCTCTCTCTTGCCCTTGCTCCCCCTGCCCCTCTTCTTCTTCCACTTTCATGGAAACATCAAAAACGATGGAACTCGCACAAAAACAAATTTTACCCTCTGTTTTACACCTGTAAACCTGTGATGTGACAATAAAGTTGGTTCTGATACGTAGATGCATAGTCTGCATCCACCCATCCATCCACTGCAGATTCCATTGTGTGTTGGTCTCACCTGATGCTGAAGCGAGGCACCCTGGGATGTGGGGGGACCAGATGGTGCTGTAGATGACCCCTTCGTGACCTTTGAGGGTGGTCAGTGATTGGCCGAGGTTAGGGTCCCACTGGGAAGACACAAAACAACACTGTTAATGATGATGAAGGAGGAAGGAATGAAGGAATTAACAAAGGAAAGGAGGAAGGAAGGTAGGTCTCACCACTTTAGCAGTGTGGTCCCAGGAACCAGAAACCACCAGATTCTCTCCTCTGGTCTGACTCCAGTCTACAGAATACACCTGTGTACACACACACACACACACACACACACACACACACACACACGCACGCACACACACACACACACACGTATCTTCTTAGGCTGCTGCGTATTGCAACAAACGGCATCTACATTTTACCGTTCCATACACATACTGTATGTATTATTATCACAACAAACTGTTATTACAAGTCCTAATAGTGTGTGTGTGCGTGCGTGTGTGCGTGTGTGTGTGTGTGTGCGTGCGTGCGTGCGTGCGTGCGTGCGTGCGTGCGTGCGTGCGTGCGTGCTACCTCCTGTGTGTGCTCCTTGGCCACCCGGAGCGGTGCGTTGTGATTGGCTGTATCCCAGAGCTGCAAGGTTCCGTCTCCGCCCCCTGCTACCAGGATGTGCTCGTTGGCTTCACTCCACGACACGTCAAACAAGCCGTCACTCCACTCACAACTACACACACACACACACACACACACACACACACACACACACACACACACACACGTGCACACGACACACAGAAACACAGTCACACCCACATGCAGAAATACATTATCATTAGGTATACATAATACATTTAGAAATACACACAAGTGTGTGAATACTCACAAACCCAGACAGACAGAGACACAAAAAGGTTCGAATTGCACAAATGATAAACAAACTATAGAGCAGTGGTTCTCAATGTGGGGTAAGGGGACCCCCAGGGACCCTTGACAGTGTTCCAGGGGGTCCCCAGCTAAATGACTTATCTTCTCTCTGAGATGATTATTATTACATGTACGGTACAAGGAAATACAACTAGAGAACGTACAAGAATGGCTATTCACTGTCATCTGTACCTCACAGTAATAATTAAAGACATTCTGGACCAATTGATTGATCAATTGATTGATCAGACCACATCAAGTCTACCAAAAAAAAAGTTCTTTATTGGGGGAAAATAGGAAAAAATATGTATTGATACTTTTACTTAAGTAAAACATTTGAGTACTTTTTCCACCACTGCTGTGTAGGCTGTATCGTGACGTTCATGCTGAAACAACATATTATGCAGCCCTAAATGGCAGTCGTGAACTAACACCGGTTCTCAACGTCGGGTCCAGGTACCACCAGGGGTCCAAAAGGACCCTTATGGGTCTGTAACTCTGAGAGTGTACAAATGGGTCCACTTGGTTGCATATGTACACTCTCACAGCTATGAGAGCTCAGAGAGCACGAGAGTTTTTACCTTCTTACAAGAGAGATCCCCGTCTCTGTCTCCTCCAGCACAAGAAGTGTACCACAACCTGAAAGCACACACACACACATGTGTTAAACTCTTGGGGGCACTGACTGACTGCACTTACACTTACATTCATTTCATGTCCCCGGCCTAACCCCATGACCAGGGTTGCGTTGGTCATGGGACGGGCTAACATGCCGTGCAAACCACTATTTTGAGCTGGAGCACGCGCAAGCAATGCATTGATTTAAAACAACCTTAAATTCAAACCTCAACAAAGTTAACAACGGCTGCCTACTGCCGGTTGTCACACCAGCATGAATTAACATAGGATTGCAGGGGGAACTATCGCCTCACAGCTATAAGGTCCTGGGTTCGATTCCCGCCGGGAACGCTGTGGGCGCTGGGGTCGTGTCTTCTCCTCCGCGTCATCACCGCCCATACCCTAAGGTGGGGTTGGCGAAAGGGCCTACTCTGTGTGGAGTTTGCATGTTCTCCCTGTGTCTCTCAGGGTAGTTAATACACTCAACAAAACATGTAGTAATCCTGGTCGCTATACCACCTCAGCAGGGCGCCTGATGGAGGAGAAGGGAACTGGCTGGAATAACGTGTTCCTTCCACGCGCTACGTTGTCAGGTGACAAGTAGGTCAGTTGGCTGTTATGCATTGAAGGAGACATGAGCTCGGCCCTGGGCTCCCTAGGCTGGTGGGGGAGTGTTGCGCCCAGGATCACTTTGGTACCAGGTTTTTTAATGAATTAACATAGGAGGGAGCCTAGATGCATATCAATTGCCCATTGTGTTACCTGTAGTGTGGGTGTTAACTAAGCGACCTGCGCGCAACGTCACTAAAATAGAGTGCAACCACTTTCCAAATCACCAATGCAAACCTGCCCATGACACTTCTATAGAATCTAATGGGCTCTCTGCATAAGGTGACATACCTGTTTCCTGCTCCAGTTCATTTTCTCATAGCTTTATTTGATTGTTGGATGGATCGGCAGCAGGTTTGAACTGGAAACACATAATGACACCACATGTGTTCCCAGTTGAAATCTGCAGCTGAGCCACTCAAGTAAAGCTATGGGAAAAATTAACTGGAACAGGAAATGGGAATGCCAGCTTCTGAAAATTCCCCAACATGTTACCTAATAATGTCAGGAAAAACACACACACACACACACACACACACACACACACACACACACACACACACACACACACACACACACACACACACACACACACACACACACAGAGTGATCAAGTGGACAACCACACAGTTACAGTGTAAATACCGTCTACATTCTACTGTTCCATATAGCATATTGCAGTGCTTCTCAAAGTGGGGTCTGGGGACCCCCAGGGGTCCTTGAGGGGCTTTCAGGGAGTCCTCATCAGCTAAATAAGTAACAGTTTAACAACTTATGTTTTGGCCCATTAAAAGATCTTCTCTTATGGGGGTTCCTAAAATATTTTCAAATGGGGGGTCCATGGCCAAATACATATCAATTTGGGAATCCTTACTTGAAAATGATTTAGAACCCCTTTAACCAGTATAAAATCTGCTGTTCCATAGTTTATTGGGTTACTACTGTATGTCCACCTAGGTCTTCAAAATGAGTAAAACGTAAGAGCGCCACCTGCAGTTGGGCTTTAACACAGTTTACAGCAGTGGTTCTCAAACCTTTTCATGTCAAGGACCCCCAAATTGACAGTTATTAGCCTGCGAACCCCCATTTGATAAGATATGCCAGGGACGCCCCCAAAAGAGAAGATTTTTTACAGCTCTAGCAGTGATTCTCAACCATTTTAATTTCAAGGACCCCCAGTTTGACATGCATTAGGGCTACGGACCCCCATTTAATGGCATTTCTATCTCTGGGACCCCAATTTATATTGTAAAATCAATGTTAATGTAACTCTGAGTGTACAAATGGAACCAAATGGACCCGTAAGCCGTAAGGGTCCATGTGGTTCCATTTGTACACTCTCAGAGTAGACCCATAAGGGTCCATTTGGTTCCATTTGTACACTCTCAGTTAGAGACCCATAAGGGTCCATTTGGTTCCTAACTATCCATCATTTAGCTGGGGACCCCCTGGAACTCCCTCAAGTCAAGTCAATTTTATTTATAAAGCACATTTAAAAACAACCAGGTTGACCAAAGTGCTGAAGGACCCCTGGGGGTCCCCGGACCCCACTTTGGAAACCAATGGTTTACAGTACAGAATATGAATGTCTTGTTTCATAATTCTCACCAGTGATGCCATAGTACTGGGACGTCGCACAGGCCAGTCTGTTGGGGATGAATGGAGACACCTCCACCGCGTAGCCATGACGTCCTGGACCCCGAAACGACTTAACCGCCGCTGTCATTATGTCACCTGCTGTCAATTAACGCCACATGAAGCCAATGTGTTTAATATGTCTTATAACTCTCCTCGTGTCAACCTCAACAACGTCGTAACGAAGAAGTCAGGTTCCCTGCGTGTGAAGTGCATGTATTTGTGCTTCAGTCTCCACGACGGCTATAACACTTGTTTAATGAACAGTGTTCATTAATAACACGTTGTTTTATCATTAAACGGTGGAGCTGCTGTGGTTCCACTCCTCCTCTATACTTCCTTGTTTTGGTCAGCTGACACACTACACTATAGCCCTGAAACGTGACTGTCACATTGACAGTCATGGATGAACTTCAACCTGGTGTTTGCGCTTTCTTAATTGACGCCCCGTACATCTACTTAAACGTTCACATTTCAAATATAAAGTGCTTAACCCATGGCTGCGGATGTTAAAATTATGTACGGGTCCTCAGAAGTACCCGTATCTTCCGTATTGTTACTTAAAAAGCATTTTAATCCAATTGAAGGTAATTTTCTCCAAAGGCTTTCAACTATGCGAGCCTATTGGTTGGAAGGTGTATTGCACGTTGATACATTATAACTCTATGAGAAAATGACCACCAGTCAGATTAAAATGCTTGTTATTGAACAACACGGAATATACAGGTACTTCTGAGGATCCGTACATCATTTTAACATCTATGGTCATGGGGTAAGTACTTTATATTTGAAATTTGAACGTTTATGTAGATGTACGGAACTTAAATGCAAAAGGTGCAAACCATGATACATGGTTATATTGACACACCAACGCGGAAAGAAATAGGTCTGCGAGTGCAACTCTCGTGGATGGTCACCAGGCGGCGACACTGCTCTACATAAACCGTTGTGTTGGTTGAGTTGGGCCATTAAAGAGAGAACATACATGTTAGTATTAGTGTTAGTGTATGGTATAACTAACGGCATACTCTTCTTATTTTTTCGTATCCATAATTTATGGCTAGAATAGTGCACGCTTGGGCCCACAAGGAATTAAATGATTGATCTGAATGTGAAAGAAAGACAGGATCACAGGACCACAATAGAAACAAGCCCTTAGGGATTTTTGTGTTATCCCTTTAGCATCATTGTATAAGCCTACCACTGTAGGCTACTATTTACAAACTGTTAATAAAGTATTCAATCAATCAAGAAAGAAAGAAAGAAAGAAAGAAAATAATGAATGAATGGGTGAATGAGTTATAATTAGAAAACACCAAAAACACAATAGTAAAATGTTATTGTGCACACATTTCTCAATAACTCTGTGCATTTACAGGCACAAATACACACTCATTCTCTCTCTATATATATCTCTCTCTCTCACACACACACACACACACGCACGCACGCACGCACGCACGCACGCACGCACGCACGCACGCACGCACGCACGCACACACACACACACACACACACACACACACACACACACGCACACTCTTGTGGAATCCCCCAACTAGTTTCCCAGTGTTTATGAACCTAAATATGAAAACCAAAGTTTAAAGGTCAACAAGTGTAAAAATAGAACATGCAGAGGTCACGGTGGTGATAGTCATCACACACATGCACGCACATGCACACACACACACACACACACACACACACACACACACACACACACACACACACACACACACACACACACACACACACACACACACACACACACACCAACACACACACACAGGTATTTGCATGACATCTGTATTGATGTTGAATAATTCCTCTTCTTATCTAGTTGTGGTGTTAAAGAGATAATGGAAAACTGGTGGAAGAAGTACGCTGATTATTTACTTGAGTAGCAATACCACAATATGAAAATAAAAAAAACTGTTACAAGTAAAAGTACTGTATTCAAAAGTATTGGCATCTAAACATTTATATGTAGAGTACCAAATTAAAAGTACTAACATTTTTTGAAAATACAAGCGATCTACAAGCTTAGGCTCGTGCTTGATCGGCTCTTTTCGAAAATAATTGTAGCGGAGTAAAAAAGTACAATAATTGCCTCTTAGTTGTAGTTTAGTGGATGTATACAGTATTGAAAAATGGCCTCATGTATTGTACAGTATGAGTAATTGTACTTTCTACCGCTGAAACACAGGCAGAAAAGAGAGAAGGGATGAAAAGAAGGGATGAAAAAGATGTGAAGAAGGCAGATGGGAGTGATTAGGTGATTATAATAGTGATACATAAATGGTGTGATTTAACAGGGTTTCAGAACTCGCACAGCGGCGTGTGTGTGTGTGTGTGTGTGTGTGTGTGTGTGTGTGTGTGTGTGTGTGTGTGTGTGTGTGTGTGTGTGTGTGTGTGTGTGTGTGTGTGTGTGTGTGTGTGTGTGTGTGTGAATGGAGAATGGGGGGCTATGTAATTATATCTGTCCTGGCCAACAGTGACCCATTTCTCAGCCCAGACTCTCCTCTCTCTGTGTGTGTGTGTGTGTGTGTGTGTGTGTGTGTGTGTGTGTGTGTGTGTGTGTGTGTGTGTGTGTGTGTGTGTGTGTGTGTGTGTGTGTGTGTGTGTGTGTGTGTGTGTGTGTGTGTGTGTGTGTGTGTGTGTGTTCCTGCTCCCACGTCCTGATCACCCTGTTCCCAAGACATTGCCAACACCCCTGGGCTCTCTCTCACCCTCACCGTCTCTCTCGCTCTTTCTCTTCCCCCCTCTCTCTCTCTCTCTCTCTCTCACAGAGCAGACAGTGTCTGTCTGCCTGATGTCCAAACCGGCAACTGCTGTTTCCTTGTTGCATAACAAGTTGTAGGGGAAATAAAGGGGAAAGACACGGAGGCAATCAAATTGACATGGACACACACACACACAGAGAGAGAGAGAGAGAGAGAGAGAGAGAGAGAGAGAGAGAGAGAGAGAGAGAGAACAACTGAACAGAGATAGACAGAGACATGACAGGAAAATGGATATCAAGCTAGAAAGAGGGCAAGAGAGAACAGAGAAAAAAATCACCAACAGAAAAGCTGGCTGGAGAAAAGACAGAGAGATGGGGGGGTAGAGAGTGAGAGAGGGAGGGAGAGAGAGATGAAGAAAGTTAAAGAGATAGGCAGAGCCTTGGGAACAGTTGCGGACAGACATGTGGACGGCAACTCAGATAGTAAGAAACCGACAGACGGACAGACAGACAGACGACACACAGGCAGACAGAAAGACAGACAGGTATAGGAAGTCAGACAGACAGACGTTTAGAGTCTTGCAAACAGCAGCAGGGGTTCAGAGGGTGAAATCTCAAGTCCAAATCATTTAGGATACAGCATGTCATGGAGCGTGTGCGTGTGTGTGCGTGTGTGTGTGTGTGTGTGTGTGTGTGTGTGTGTGTGCACGTGTGTGCGCGCGTGTGTGCACGTGTGCACGTGTGTGTGTGTGTGTGTGTGTGTGTGTGTGTGTGTGTGTGTGTGTGTGTGTGTGTGTGTGTGTGTGTGTGTGTGTGTGTGTGTGTGTGTGTGTGTGTGTGTGTGTGTGCGTGCGTGCGTGCGTGCGTGCGTGCGTGCGTGCGTGCGTGCGTGTGTGTGTGTGTCTCACCCCCTGGTGGGTCCACAGAACATCTATTCAACGACTCTGACAGCCAGCATAACTAAACTGACTGCTACACAGTAAAATCCTCATTCTTCATTTAACTCTGAGGAGTGCACAAATGTAACCAAATGGACCCGTACGGATCCATGTGGTTACATTTGTACTCTCCTCAGAGTTACAAAAGGGTCAAATTAACACTGAGGACTTTACTGTGTATGGAGCTGAATAGCAGACCGACTGCAATTCTTTT
The DNA here is from genome assembly GCF_963454915.1 of Gymnoscopelus microlampas. Lineage (NCBI taxonomy): Eukaryota > Metazoa > Chordata > Actinopteri > Myctophiformes > Myctophidae > Gymnoscopelus > Gymnoscopelus microlampas. The sequence goes on from NC_139953.1 coordinate 9,789,766, forward strand.
ATTAGATTTTATCTGATATGATTTATTTGACATTTTGGCTGAAAGAAAACACATGAAATACAGACATGCTTGTCAGGAACAAGAACTTCGTAAACACAATAAAGTCTTGTTTCTATTGTGGTCCTTGGTCTCAGACGAAGGAAACAAAACATCAGAGAACAGGCATTGGTACATCAAATTATATGATATATGAATAACGACTGTATTTTACCATACTAAAAATACATGAAATCACATTACACGCAACCATTGTTATGCTGTAACATTTTCTAAAAGTCAGGTTTTCACCTTTTTTTTAATTGATGGCTGCTGTACAGTGGTGGAAAGTAACTAAGTATATTTACTCAAGTACTGTATTTAAGTACCATTTTGAGGAATCTATACTTTACTGGAGCGTTTCCAATCTTCAATACTTTTAGGCAAATGTTGTACTTTTACTCAATTATTTGAAAACTTTAGTTACTAGTTACTTTGTAGATTTAGATTATTATCACAAAACA